>NC_140077.1:106010728-106095728 GCF_964194135.1 Talpa europaea
TGGCTAACGTAACTATTTTGGAGTTTCAGAAGTCTACGGTTGGTCAGCAAGGCTGTGTTTCTGGAAGAGATGTTTACTTGGACATTTTTTAGCATCTAGAGAATGCATGTATTCCTTCATTCATGGCTCCTTCGTCCATCTTCAAAATAGCATAGTAGCATCTTCTCTGACTCTGCTTCTGTTCTCAGGTTCCTCCTTTCCCTCTGTTTCTGTCATCACATTACCTTCTTTCATGCTAACTCTCCTGCCTCTTTTTTGTTAGGCCATTGTGATTACATCAGCCTGTTCAGATAATTTAGTATATCTCTATTTAACTTAATCACATTTACAAAGGCTCTTTTCCACACAAAGCAACATATTCAATTCCAGGTTTAGTATGTGGATATCTTTGAGAGACCCCATGCACTCTGTATCAGTGCCTATCCTCCTAAATATTCCTTTTTTGATGATATATTAATATTTGGCTACTGATTAAGTTCCTATATATCTGGGTTTCAATCCCTTTCTTACTAGATATGCAGTACTGGCAGAGTGCTTGGTCCTTAGTTATTGGTTTTTGTTTTTTTTTTCAATTAGTGATTTTTTTTCTTTTAAGATTTATTTTTATACAAGAGCTGGGGTACAGGCCAGAGGCGCGGGAGGGTGAGAAGATTCACCAGAGACAGCAGGAAGTAGAACAGGCAGACGACAGAAGTACACTGCTGAGGGGAGCAGCGGGCATGACAGGAGAGGTCTGTGGCACCATGTGGTATTCTCCCTGGCTGGCTGTGATTGAACAAGCACTGCCGAGGCTGCGGACAGCTTAACAGCACGGTGCTCAACCTGCTGTGCCGCTGGGGAGGCCCGGTCCTTAGTTATTTTTAACACTAGTCTTTCTGTCCTTCATTTTCTTTCCATTGGTAAAATACAGGTGGTATTTCACAGGATTAAATGTCAAATGTGAAATATGAAATGCTTTGCATAGTGATGGGCACAGAAAAAGAGGTAATTATTGAAATAAAAAATATTAAAAAACTTGGCCTAACCCAGGATCACTCAGATTTTTTCCTACTTCTAGAAATTTTACAGCATTATATTTAACATTTCTGTTCAAGATCATTTTGAATTTTTATATATGGTGCAATATATGGATTGAAGGTTGTATTTTGCATATGAATAGTCAGTTGTTCCAGCACCATTTGTTAAAAAGACAGCCCTTTATCCACTGAATAACTTTTGTACCTTGTCTAAAATCTGTTGTCTCTGGATAGATGGATTTACTTTTGGACTTTTTTTTTCCTACTGATTTCTGACTATCCATCTGCCAGAATCACACAGTCTTGATTACTACAGTTTTATAAGTCTTTAAGTTAGGTATTACTCTTACAGCTTTATTATTCTTCAGAGTTGTTTTGGCTCATCTAGGTCCTTGTAATTTCTGAATGTATTTTACAATGTATTTTACAATCACACAGCTTCACTGTCTCTTTAGAAGCTGTTTGGATTTTGTTGGATTTTATTGAATCTATAGGTGAATTTGGGGAGTAGGAAATTGACATTATTCTTACATTGAGTTTACCGACCCATGTGAAGGAGTACGTCTGCATTTATTTAGATCTTTAATTTCTCCGAGCAGTGTTTTGTAGCTCATCTGAATTTTTGTTCTGTTTTTTTTTCTCCTTCCCTGATGATCTACTATGATGTTGAATTAAGTGGTGAGATCATGAATTCTTGTTTTTAGGAAGGGAGAGACATTCAGTCTTTCATCAGTAAATATGGTGAACTGATGTAACCTGTGGGCTTTTTATGACTGCCTCTCATGGATGCCTGTTACCATATTGAAGAAATTATCTTCTATTCCTAGATTGCTGAAAATATTTATTTGGAATGGTGGTTAGAGTTTGTTAAATGTTTTTTCTGTGGCTAGTTAGATGATTGTGTGGTTGGTTCTTACTTTTTGTTAGTTTGGTGATTAGTTTAATATTAAGGCAATGGTTTTTTGATGTTAAACCAAATTTTACTCCAGAGATGAACTTATGGTAACGATGTATCATTCTTTTTAGATACAATTGCATTCATTTTGGTAAAATTTTTGTCAGAAGTTCTGTATCTATATTCATAAGGGACTTTGGTCTGTAGTTTTCCTGTACTGCCTATCTCCAGTTTTTACATCAGGATCATGCTAGTTTCACTTGGTATACGCAGGTGGGCCTGGAGTTTTCATTGTGTGAATTTTTAAATTGCAAATTTAATTTCTTTAATACACCAGAGCTCTTTCATTTATCAGGCAAGTCCAATTTATTGGCATCAGTTGTTCATAATATTCCCTTATTCTTCCAGTGTTTGCAAAATACGTAGTGATATGCTTATCTCATTGATGTTGGTTAATTTGTGTCTTCCCTCCTTTTTTGCTTCATGGATTTTTCTCACTTTTTTCTGTTTTCTATTCCTTTTTCTGTTTTCTATTTATTGTGATTTTGATTATTTTCTTTCTTTTGCTTACTGGGCTTTGTTTTTGTTTTTCTGAAGGTCTTTGATTTTAGACTTTCATTCTAATGTAGGTACTTGATCTTATAAATTTGGCTCTTAGGTACAGCTTTAGCAGCAGCCCATATATTTGGTTGGTTGTATTTTCATTTTGTTCAGACTCCTTTCTAATTCTCTTCTCATTTTTTTCTTTCACCTGGAGATATTTAGAAAGGTGATATTCAGTTTGGAAGTATGTTTGGTATTCCAGAGATCTTTGAGTTAATGATTTGTGATTTTAAAATTCAGAAAACATACTTCATATTATAGAAATTCTTTTTAGTGAGTTGAAATTTGTTTTATGGTCCAGAATATAGTTTTTCTTGGTGAATGTTCCAGGTGTACTTGAAACGAATGTGTAATCTGCTATCATTGGGTAAAGTGTTTTATAAATGTCAATTAAGTCTAAGTTGCTTGATAGTGTTGTTCAAGTCTTATATAACCATACTGATTTTCTGTCTACTTGTCCTTTCAATTATTGAGAAAGGGATATTGAATAATCCTGTTTCAGTTCTCTCCCTGGCCTTAGGTAGTTTTCTTATGTGCATGTGATGATTAGTACTCTGTAGAATACTTGAGGGCAACCTCCTGTGCATCCCTGGTGTTTTTTTTCTTTATTCAGCTCTCTCTTCAATACTCCATCCTATGCACTTCAGCTCTCTTCTCATCCTTTGCTCCTTAGGTCTATCTCTTTAGCTCAGAGAATCTGCTGGACTTTGCTTAGGTCCCCTCTCCCTGTATTATGTGCTAGAAACTCTTAAGGCAGCAAACTGGGAAATTATAGCGTTCTCCCTGTGTTTTCCAATATTTTATGGATCTCTGTCTTTTGTTGCCCACTGGCCAGTCTCTTAAAAAGCATTGTATATTTTGTCTGATCTTTCAGTTGTTTTATTTTGTAGGATAAATCATGGTTTCTATGCCTAGGCCAGAACTGGAAGTTCTCCCCTTGTTTATTTTAGCAAAATTGTTTATCATTATTTATCAACACTAGCTGATATGATAGAAATTCAGAGCTGAGTAAATCATAATATGCTATCAAGGAATTCATAAACAAGCAAGAATAACATATATATTATATATAAATAAGCATAATATACAAAAACACTTGTTACACCTCTAGTATTATGAATAAAATTGTTCGACAACATGAAGGCTTGAACCAATTCTGAGTTTATAGGAAAAACAATAACATTTAAACTGGATTTTGAAAGTTGAGTGAATTTTGTTATGTGGAAAAAGAGTGCTGTGGTATCTGCTTTTTGTTGTGTAGATCACTCACCCATCGTATTTTTTTTAATTTTTATTTTTTTAAGGGAATGAGAATAGGAACATTTATTTTTTTTTTATATTCCCCATACAATTACAACCCCTTATTTTGACCCCAATCCTTCCTCCCCCCCCCCCCATAGAGTGTCTCTGGTTTATCGTTGTTTGTTGATTTTGATTTTTTTTTCTTGTAGTTATTCTTTTTCCTGGTCCCTTATTTAAGTTTTCTAGATTCCTGCTACCAATCTTCTTTAGATGATGATCAGAGTTTTTCTTTAGTGCCTGCATGAAGTTTGGAGGAAATGTGAAAACCTTTCTGGAATTTTTACACTTTGCTGGTGGAAATGTAAAATGGAGTATACATGATACTGTTGCCATTTTGGAAAAGCAATCATGCAACATATTATGAAGTTACCATGTAACCCCCCCAAATCCTACTGCTAGTTATTTACTCAAGGGAAATAGAAATTTAATTCACAGGAGGGAAAAAAAAAAACCAAAGCTATTGTAAATGTTTGTAGCTGATGAAAATAGCTGTGGATATAGGTTGAACTGTTACTCAGCTATAAAAAAGAAAAGTTTACTGATAACTGCAACAACCTGCATCAATCTTAAGTGCAATATATTGAGTGACAGAAGCCACACTCAAAGGCTACATATTATTCTATTTTTATGACTTTTAGGAATAGGCAAACTATAGAAGTAAAAATAAGACCTGTGGTCTATGGTTTCTGAATGTTGACTGCAAAGGAGTTCAGAACTCTGTGTGTGAGTGAGTGTGTGTGTGTGTGTGTGTGTGTACACTTGTGTGTGCGCTGGGATAGTTCTTGATTGTGTTTATGGTTACATAACTGTGTGGAAGTACGTTAGCAAAACAGGCTTTTAACCTTAGATAGGGGTGATTATAAGTTTGACTCTGGAATTGCATCTGTAAACTTGAATGTTAAATCATTACTTACACTGATATAAAAATTTCTGTAAATAATAAGAGGAGCTCACCCTGTCTAGACTGTTTGTACGAACAATGTAGTTTATTCTAAGCATCTGGGACCGTGAAACTGCAGCATTTGCTAGGTAGAGGATGCCTATGTGATCTGTCCCAAATAAAAAACCTTGGGAGATGAGTCTAATGGGCTTAAATATTTCACATATGTTCTCATAGCTTCTTGCTGGAGGAACTAAACACATTCTGTGTGACTCTATAGGGGCGAGGACTATTGGAAGCTGGTCCCTGGTTTCCTCCAGACTTGACCTCATATGTCCTTTCAAAATTTTTTTTGCTGATCATGCCAAGCATTCTTTTTCTATAAGAAATCATAGCCATGAGGATGATTCCGTGCTGTGTGTCCTCCTACTGAATCATTGAATCTGAAGGTGGTTTTAGAGATCATTACACATCTGCATTCATTTGTCAAAACTCCTTGACATTATATATGAGTTATGTCTCAAAAAACCTCCTCATATAATGTTTTAATTATATTTAAAAAAGAAAATTTGTTAGTCTTTCTTAGTTATCTGTTCATATTTGCAAGAAAATCATTTCATGAAGTAGTTTTGCAGTTTTTACGCCAAAACTTCAGTTTTCCATACTCTTAAATGACAATTTTAATACCTGTTTTGCTTGTGAAGTGTTACAGAAAAGCCTAAGGGAATAAGGATCAAGGAGTCTTTTGAATTAGATGTACTTTGAGTCAGCAACTCCTGTGGACTGGTGGCATGAAAACTAGATTGCACGTGGTTAGAGGTGTAAAAGAGAAAAAAAAAAGTGAAAAGCTAGTGACTGCTATGTTTTAGGTTATGTTTTTGGTAATGGATTTATACATCCCATAGTCCATCTTAGATAGACTGTCAAGGCATAAATCTGCATTTGTTGAAAAGGGGGACACTAGATCTGTTCTGAGATCAGAACAGCTTTCCATTGTTTATTTTATCTCTATAACCCTTGTATAATTGGTTATGATTAGACCCTCGATACACTGAAAGCTCTCACTTATAGAAGTCTGCAAGAAACCTACCAATTTGTTTCCCAACCCTCAGGCTATCCTAATACTATTGTAACCTCCATTGCACATTTTTGAACTCAATTTCTGTTGAAAAAACTTAACATGTGACATTCAAGACCATTACTGCCGTGTCTTAAAGTTGCCTTGCCACTCATCTTTTTTATGTGTCTTTAGTCAGCCTGCAGTTCAGATGCGTTTTTGCCTTTATTCATGTTCTTCTTTGTATCTTCAGGGCTTTTGCGATCTTATCTGCATAGTGAGTTCCTATTTATTTTTCACAATTACTCTGAAATATGACTGCTGTTGTGCACTTTATCACCCATTGCCTCTTCTCTTTCTCAGTAATTTTACCTGGTAGATTATTTCCTCATGCATATGTGTTGTCATGTCACTTGGTAAGTACATGCATCAGAACACATCTGGTACACACTTTGTGTTTTCCTGCTGTACTCCGTGGTATTTGGAAATTGGAAGACAATATTTTGTTCATTGTAGTGCTCTCAATCTTTCGACTCTTACTTGGCATGTACTAGGTGTACAATATTTGACACTGAAGGAAAGAACAGTAACTTGAGAATGTATGGGTGTTTATTCTTAGATTTTTCTTTCTTTCCCTTCTGTTTTTTTGCAGGAGGCGGTTGGGTGGAATTACCCTAAATTCAACTTTAAACATACGAGTGAATTTGATAAAGAGGAATGAAACTTATACTTAAAATAGCTCTTATATTTTTTAGTTTATATTTGCCACCCTAACAAATATTTGTAGGCCATAATGGATGTGACACTCGTTGGGGTACCTTCTCTCATCAGTTTGCCATGCTTTGGCCATCTTGTTGGACAGTGTGTGTTTTGAATTTATGCATATTTACATGCCTTCAGCGTTGTCTTTCGAAAATCAAAAGGTACATGCTATCTCATTTTCTTTTCTAAACCATCAATTCCCTCATGATCACAATTTCCTTTAGCTGAGTGTTATTTATTTAGCTAGATTACATTTTGTTAAATAAATTACATCAAGAGATGATTATGAGCAATTCAATTAATTTAACTCCGAAAGCTATATTTGCATTTTCAGCAAAAGGATTTGTTAATGTAATTTAATTGCTAGTTTGTGAAGTTTGTGGGGGTTTTCCACTGATCCAGTTCCCTTGATTATTTGGAGATTCTGGAATACATTTTAATCACTTTGTTACCGAACAATGTTCCCATTTCCTTATGGGTTACTTCTTTTTACTTACTTCTTTCAAGCCTTCTTTACCTTTGAAAACATATCTGTACCATACAGCCGTGTTTCTTAGCCCTGTTGATGCTTGGAATTTAAAAAAAAAATCTTGTTGCCTGGATTATACTCATCGAGATTTGACTGGCCTGTTTGAGGTGGCGGCTGTTTATTTTTATTTTTTTATTTTTTAAAAGCTCCATAGGTGAATCTTTTATCTTAGCAAGTTTGTACATCAAAAGTTATATTGCTGTAGCCTTATAGAATAAAGGTGTAATCTTGTTTTCTTGTATTATCCCTTCTCACACTGGCACTTTTGCAAAATAGCATTTTGAACTTATCAAAGGTATGAGTTCATGTTATCGCTTTGTCATCCTCTGCTGATGAAGATATGTAGTATCACCACAGCCTAAGCTTCCTGTGAAGTTTAATTTTATAATCTTACAATAAATAAGTATGGGATTTCATGATTATGTTACATTACACTGTAAATATGTGAAAAGAGGAATTATTAGAATTTAAATTTTGCTTTCACTTAATTATGTTTTTCAGACTATGAAGTCTTTTAGATTCTCACCTTTTCAGTTAAAAATATGTAAAATGCATTGTCCAAAACTTAGAAGTTCTATGTGATGTAATTTGGAAAAGAAAGGGAAACCATAGCTTTTGATTTAACTTAATGAACTTATAAATTTTTAGGGCAATAGTTACTTTGAGATACAGTATAAGCATTTAAAATAAAGTGTGATACAGTACATTAGGATAGTTTAATTGTGATTATCCTACAAAATTATTTTGTAAAATATCTTATGGACTTAAAGTTCCTTACTCTTTTTTTTTTCCTGTTTGCTTTTTGCAATGTCAAATCACTTAGTATTTATTAAGTATTAAGTTTAGTATATATGCTACAAACCTCATTTGGAAATTTAAATTTTCTATTAGATTTTTCAATTTTTCAGTCTTTGGGATATTTACCTGTTAAGTGTTACGTATGATGACTTAGTAACAGCTAATTGGAAATGAATGGCTATATAATAAAGAAATAGGATTCTCAGCAGGTTTTTAGACTGTAGGATTGTCATTATAATAGGAATGTTTTAAATATCCATTTGAAAGAACAATCCAGAGATAGAAAGGATTTATGAGTTTCGTATACCTTTTTAAGAAAGTATTGCTCTTTCAGAATAAGGTCAAGATAGGTCTCTGATCAGTATCAGAGGAAGGGGGGAATCTATTTTCAAACTTTTTTAGAATTCAATTGTTTTTGAGAGCACACTATCTGTGGAGTATCGATCGTCAGGGTCCCGTAGTTAGTCAAAGGCTATCTCCTTTGACTCACCCCTTAGTGTGGTGTCATCCTCCTTCATGTGATAGATTGTTACAATCTCAGGCAGTGTAATTACACACTAGCCAAGTGGGTCATTTATTTCTTTACCTTCACCATTTACCAAAAATCTCCTTTATCTTGGGGAGCCAGATCTTTCTTTTGCAGTAAAAGCAAAATAATGGCACATAAAACATTAGCTGTAAGAACTAAGCACCATAAAATTATTAGGAGAATAACTTTAAAAAAAGCAAATTGTTACATCCTGTATTATTAATTCTATGACAAATTGTATGTAAAGGACCTAGAATAGTGTCTGGCACATAGTAAACATATGTGTTTAGTATAAATGTCATAGTTAATAAGTTAACCTAAATTTTCGGAATTGTTGGGAAAAAGTATTTTTTTGTTATACTTAAAAAAACTTAAAATCATCCTTTAAATATTAATAATTTTAGTATTCAGAGAAAGTAGTAGTTTTTTTTATTTTTAAGTAACATTTCCTAGTAACCTAATTATTTTTTCTATAATTTGAGGCATTAATCTTAAGAATAAATACTGTTCTTTAACTTCACATACAACCACAGTGGTAAAGTCTTCCACATATTAGAAGTATGCCATGTTAATGGTAAAATTATAACCCATAAAATTGTTTTTAATTAGAAAAATGTTTGCTTATGTGACTACAAGTGTTTTAATGTAGTTATTAATTATAAGGAAAAAATTGTTTTCCCATATTCTTCAGCTTAGATGGTACTTGGCTTTTTAAAGAAAACTTGACTCATCTACTTCCTAAGAGAAAACTCTTCTTACGGATTACTGCTCATCCTTTTCTGATTTTTTATATTTGCCCACATTGTCCACTTGTGCATAGCTCTCTTGTGCTTGTGTATAACCTACTTTTCATGATAATTCAAGTGTCAGTAGGTATTTCTCTACTGGGTCATGGTATTTGAGTTGTGTAAACTGTTATAAATTTGTTACCGTTCATTGGACTTACAGTTTGCATATTTGAGTGCCCGCTCGCTCTCCCTCCATATATAGATATAGATATATAGATATAGATATAATCTCCTAATATGATCACATCAGAAGTTCCTGAAGGACAGACTATGTTTTTAATACTTTTGTGCTACTATATATACATATATGTGTCTGTATATATGTAAGTATGCAAAGTTCAAAGTATATGATGTTACACCATTTATTCATACATTCAATAAATATTTACAATAATTGTTGAGTGTTGTGCAAACACTGTTCTAAGTCCTGAAATAATTTTGGTAGCTTTGGTGTCTTGTAGTGAATAAAGCAGACAAGATATCCTGCCCTCTTGAACCTTACATTTTAGCGTACTATTTTAATGTTCAGTGAACATCTATTACTAGTGGATTTTATAATTTGAATGATTCTGAAGCAAATGAAATTTTATCATAGTAAATGGCTTAAGAATTTTCTGTAGACTGTTCGGAATTGTGCTGTGGCATCTGTGAGAGACAATTTTACAATTTGATGAGACAGAGTGGGGAGCAGAACAGGTACATCTACTGAAATACACTACTGAGGGGAGCAGTGGGTGGGACAGGAGAGGTCTGCTGCGCCATGTGGGTTAGCTCCCTGGCCAACTCTAATTTGTGTTGCAGTGGCTGTGGTTTGCTTCTTAGTGCTGAGACTTAACCCCTTGTGCCACCAAGGAGGCCCTCCAAGATTTTTTTTAAACAGAACACCGTATTTTGAAATCAAATGAAAACCTGCCTTCTTATGGATTGCGCCCCATCCCTTCATGAAAGTGAAAGACAAATATATAACAAAAAATTAATTCTAAATATTAATTATTTTTTGTTTATACTACTGGTTGTTTCTGTTCTGAGTGAAATAGGTGACCATTAGCCCTTAGCTGTGGTGTAAAAAAACAGAAGCATTACTAGTTTATATGTACTTCTTGACAGCAGACTTTTGCTTCTACCTATGAATATTTGAGTTTGTGCTCATAGAGTGTTAAGAAAAATATGCTAAAGAAAATACTATACTAAAAAAATACTAAAGAAAAATATACAATTATAAAACTCTTATGGAGGGTAATAGTCTCTACTAAGTAATATTTATTCATTTTTTTTAAATGGAAGGTTTAATAGAAAAGAAAGCATAACAAAAATAAGGGGGACAGAGCAGACTAGTCAAAAGACAGGAGTTGAAAGTAGATTTCCGAATAAGCTTTGTTTTATAGTTTGGACTTATAATGCATAATTATAAAAAAAGGTCAATTTGGAAGCCAAATGGCATAAATGAATTGGCCATCGTATAATTTATAGAGAGAAATTACTTTAGAGTCTTTAAAATATAGTAATTTAAAGATTCCTGTGGAGACATCCCCCTTTCTTCCTTTCCTTCTCTTCTCCCCACAAACACACGTGTTAGGAAAACAGAAAAGCTACACAGAAATAGTGAACCGTGTTTTGGCAATCATTTTGTTAGTAGTAGTATTAGAATTGTTATTCAGGACTGAATTCTAATAATTTTCTCAAAAGCAGTACTCTTTTTATCCACTTGTTTTCTTATTTCTCAAATCCTTAAGTGATCAAATTTTTTTTCCATATAAATTAATCGTGAAGTGTTCCCAAACCCAACAATAACAAATAGAAAAATTCCACTTTTGGATACTGGGGGAACCTGTTTTATTAAAATGAAGTTTGCCTGTTTTCTTTCCTTTTTCTTGTGGCTTCCAGAAATTTTTATGTTACATGTGGGACTTGCACTATATTCCTATTAGACAATGCCACTATAGCTACAACAGCCAGTTTATGGGAAGCTTAGGTTACGGAGGATGTGTTAAATGATGATAAATGTTACAATTAGCAAGATACAAAATGTGGAAAAATCTGCAATCTAAACAACTCAGTTTTCCCAACAATTAAAGAACAAAACAGTAAAGATAGAGAATTAAAAATAACTAGACAGGTACAATATTTGGACATTTATTGGATCCTGATTTAAACAAACCAATTGTAAATAAATTAAGATGTGATGATGAAATTAGGGTGTTGATTGGATATTTAATATATTTAGACTATGTATTAAGAGGTTTCTCCCTAGCTGATATAGATATGAAAATCATAGAGGCAGTCGAGGAGAAAAGGGCCATCTCTGGGAGCTAATCCATGACTCACACCAATTGTATATGTGAGCTTGTTATTTTTTAAACCATAGTATTTTGCCTACTGAAGAATTTGAATTCCCAGGAGAATGGAATCTGTAGTAACGTCTATTTTTTCAAGTTTTTGTCACTTCTTGCATAACTTTTTTTTTTAAGATTTATTTATTTATACATACAAGAGCTGGGGTGTAGGCCATTGGGTGGGGTGGGGTTGGGGGATAGGGTTTGAGAGGTTTCACCAGAGACAGACTGGGGAGCAGAGCAGGCAGACCTACTGAAATAGACTGCTGAGGGGAGCATTGGGCAAGACAGGAGAGGTCTGCAATGCCATCTGGATCACCTCTTTGGCCAGTTGGGGAATCCAACTCATGCTGCAGTGACTGGCGATAGCTTGATAGGCCTGTCTTTAACCTGTATGCCACCAGGGAGGCCCCTTCTTCCATAAATTTTTATTGACTTAGGTTTTTGTTGGATTAGAAGCAAGACAAACTTGGTCTAGGCTATCATGAAATATTAGATATAAAATAAATGATTATATCATTTTAAAAATCTGGGAATTGTTAACTAACACTAGTGAATGAACTGTGTAGTAACTCTTGAAGATGTGGAACCTGAAAGTGGGATCATAGAAATCAATTAACCTAATACATATTTTGCTCACCTCCCTCCCCCCAATAGTTTCTTCTGTAAGTATTTTAGTACCTGTGTATTCCAGACACTGTCATGGTGTTGGGGATTCAGCATTTAATAAGATCTTCATATCTCCATCTATGTGGGGTAGAATATCAGTACTGTAGTTTTGTGAATTTGTAGCGGGAGCCACCACTGTCTTCATACCACATGGTATTTTCCATTTACTAAAAGAATTAGTCATTGTATCACCTATAATTTGATATTTTATTATTTATTGAGCCCATAGTAAAGTACATACTAAACATGTGCTTTACAGTATAATAATTAGCATATAATTTTCAACGTTTCAATGAACTTTTGCCATAAAATTTAAGAGGATTTTAATTGCAAGTAATAAGAATTGCTTGTTAATAGGCTGTAGATAATTAGGGAGCTATTTGCATTCTCTCCCCACAAATTTTCTTAGTGTTCTGAGCTCCACTTAATTCATAACTTTATCTCATGAGGATTAGTTAATGCCATTTAGTCACAGTAATAATAGACACAATGTTTTCTGATCTATAGCTCTCTCCCAGAGTTCTAATGATTCTTTGGAAAGATTATAACATTGATTAGTTTTATTTATTGTAAGTAGAAGTAGTGTTTTTCTTGGTCTTTTACTCTAATGTAGTAAAACATTGTGGTGTAAGGCACCAACATTCATGCCAGTTGATTTTAATTTTGTTAATGAAAACTTTATTTTTGTAATTTTATGATATAAATTTCAAAAATTGATAGGTACTATCTGACTAAACACTTTCATAGAAAAGGCCTAGCTTCAGTCAGTTTGTGTGATTTGTGCATTTTATTGTGTCATTTTCTATACCAGAAACTTGTTTCTCCTAGCCTGTAAGTTTTGAGAATTGTCTGCTATCTTTCTCTTCTCTTACTCCTCTATATTTGCTTATGTTAAAAAACCAAAAACCCAAAAAACCAACCAAGAATACGAACTATTTCAGAACACTGAATTCCAGTCATTGGTCCATCTTCTAAATAGAAGAGATCAGATGCCATGT
This sequence comes from Talpa europaea, assembly GCF_964194135.1. Taxonomy (NCBI): domain Eukaryota; kingdom Metazoa; phylum Chordata; class Mammalia; order Eulipotyphla; family Talpidae; genus Talpa; species Talpa europaea. The sequence continues at coordinate 106,023,888 of NC_140077.1, forward strand.
CTTATTCTTGTTTTCTAGCATCTGCTACTTTGGGGTCTTTCTCTCTTGTTCTTTTTGTTTGTTTTCCTTAGAAACATGTGCATATAAGGTTGATTGTCATGGAGCAAAAATGAAGGAGGATATTAAATTTTCACACCCAATTCAGTTGTCTTCTTTGATCTTCTATAATTTATGGTAGGTAATTTACAAGTAGGAGTTTGAAAACTGCTCATTAATGTATATTTTAATCCCTTGGCTTCCTGCCTTTTCCTAGCTCTTGTATTTTTTTATTGCTTAAAGACTCTTTTATGTCTTAAATCTAGGAATCTTCAGTCCCACTCTGAATTCATGGTACCTACCATTTGTATATGACAGTGTATCATAAATATCTTCTCTTTTCTACTATTCATTTGTCAGTTAAGCCAAAAAGCATTTATTGAAGCTAGGCACTGCACCTTGCGCTCAAGAAGGGTATTAGTTAGTGGAAGAGAAAGATGAGCTTAATAAGTATAATACAGTATATCACAATAATAGATATGTTGAAATATCTAGACTAAAAAGAGATCTTTGACAGTAACAGCTAATTAACTTTTAAAATGAAGCTGAGAGTGTGATGTCAGGGATACAATTCAGCATTATATCTTTAAGAAATTTTGAGTATTAAGGAAATGCAGTCTACTACTATTGTATTTTCTTTCCCAGAAGACAAAAAAGTTTCTCTCCAATTGCTTTGAGTCCCCTGACTGAATCTGAAAAGTAAAGAGATACAGATTAACAGGAGAACAGTATATAAATTTGTTTTACATCTATGGGAGTCTTCTTAAGAAAATAAGACTGAAAAACAGACTCATGTTTATGCAAGGTTTGGTGATGAGTAAGCAGTCTTGGAGGAAGATGACAGGTAATTGTAAGAAACTGGGGAAACCTAGAAAAACCTGTCTGTAGGATAGGATTCTTTTTTGGACCCCTTTTGTTTGAGGACATGAATGCTCCTTTCTCCTGTGCATGGTGTGGTACCTCTTACACCAATGCTTTTTGGCCAGTTTCAGGGAAGCAGGCTAGGAGCAGACAGGAGTGGTGCAGGTCAGAGTGACCTTCCCGTTTTGACCATTTTCTCAAACACTTTTAGCTTGAAATTCATTATGTCAAGATGTTTTTTCTGCATGAGAAATACTATTTGCAGAAATATCAAACTACAAAAACCAAGTAACAAAAAAAGGGAAAACTTTGAAATATATGCAAAATTTATATATAAATACATTCCTTATGTTTCTGAATTCTTTGTTGGTGCCTCTTAATGTCAAAGTGAGATTTTATTTTCACAGCATATATTACTTAGAAACATGCCTGAGGCAATGCTAACTTTTTAGCCTTTTTAATACCTAGAGTAATAAAATTTACATTTGTATAATACAGTGCTTTGAATTAAATTTGATGCATGGCTTAAAATGTGACAGTTATCAGGATTTTTTTTTTTCACTGAATCAAGTTAATATAGCAAATGCCATCAGTGTGTAAGTAGATCAACATTGATGTTAACCTTTATTCATGAAAGGCAGTATTAGCCTAATGCCTCACTTAACTCATACTTTCAAAATGAAATTCTTGATCTGCTAAATTATGCAGTCCTGCATTTTGACCTCACAACTCTTTAAACTTTACTTAAATTGACTCTGTAATATTTGCCACATTAGAGCAATAATGACTGTAGCTAATTCTGCACTCCTAAACATGATTCTTTCCTTTGTGGATATAAACAACACATAATAGCACTGACTGGTGAGGGGACTTTAGATATGTTCTGCTTTAAAGATTTTTAAAAATCTTTTTGCTGCAAAGGAAAAAAATTATGAAGACTTGCAAATTCATTTTCTTGTTTTATGTGTATAAGAGGTTCTGAGATTCTATTTTGAAAGGTAAATAAATGTCAGCAGTAGCTGCATATGTGTCATGCTTAAGATAGAAGTAATCATTTTGTAGAATATATCTGTCATTATAATTATTTAAATATTGTGGCCTATATCTACAATTTTATAAAAGAGTAGGTGAGGTGAATTGAACATTATTAAATTAATAACTGCATGGGGAACAATTAACAAGTATTTGCTTTGGGACATAGACAAATTGCATTTGAGAATATTGTGAAATTCATATAATTAATTATGTTACAATGGAATATGCCTGGCAAAAGATATCACTGTCTGCTTTCAGACTTTTTAGCAGGACATGGATTTGGGGGAAGGACAGCAGTGCTGGGATTTCACATAGTATGTGAAATCCAGACAGCCAAAAATTGGGACAGAAATGATGATGGAAAATCATGTCAGAATAGAGAACAACTTGATTATGCAAGGTACTGCTTTGAAAGAATATAGAAATTTTGAGAAAGTCATGGAGAAAGCATGATTTAGACTTTGGTTATGTGGTTGAATCCGGTTGTAGGCAAATCTACATCTAGATAAAGACAGAGCATAAGATGTGCTGAGTATTATGTTGGATAATTTGAACTTTTTCTGAGAAAGTGTAGAAATACAAAGACATGCTTTGATATTGTTTACATCTTGCATAACTGTTTTGAAAGGCCAAACGTAATATTTTTAGCAATATGAAAATTATATTAAGATGGAAGGTCAGTTGATGGAGATTAGTTAGGAGGCTTGCAAAAGAGATTACACCATAAAACGGTCATCCTACCCTATGCATAAGCTTTATAGTCACACAGTCCTAAAATGAGAACTAGGGCACAAGTGCAGATGAAAGTGGGGAATTTGGTGAGATTAAGAGGTGGGGTAAGAAATGGTGCAGGAGTTAGACATGATCTGGTAGCAAACCACACCTACCTGAGAGATACATATGAATACCTTATTTATTCCAGAAATGGACATCGATCATTCTTTATGAAGCAGTTGCTCATGCTATATCTTGTATGGTCTGAATCTCAGATTATCTGATTTCTTATATTAATGTTTAAAAGCAATACTTTGGTAATAAGATTATTAGTACCCAGCTTATTAGCTAGGTAGTCATACTCAACTTGTAAGCTTATTAGTTGAAGTTGGGCTTAAAAAAGATTAGATTAGAGACAATAAGAGTATTAACAATGGCTATGTTATGGGTATGGTGAGTAGGGAACAGATTTAGGAGGTCATATAATGTAATACAGTGGTTCTCCACCCTCTCAAATTTAAAACCCTTTTTATAAAGAAATATTTTGTAATCTCCCTTACCTATGGATTTTATTTTCAAATAGTAAATAGACCTAAACTCTAATAAAAAAAGAAAAGAAAATGAAAGCAATTTAAAATAGGTAGCAAGTGATATTTATTTCAATACTTAATAAGTACTCTGACATGACTTTCCTAAAAGCGTAATGAAGTAGTTGGATACTTGCATTTATATGTATGTCTGTTTGTATTGTGAATTGATCATGACAGTAAATCTAGTTAACATCTATCACAACATATTTGCAGGTTTTTTGTTGTGATAAGATCACTTAAGATCTTATTACTTTATATCATGAGCAAAAATTAACTCAAAAAGAATAATAGGCTTAAAAGTACGGCCAAAATATTACCTGGATGAGTCAAGGTGACAGTCACAGAAATGGAGAACCCTAGAATTGAAGAGGACTAGTTGGAGGCGAAGGTCAATTAACTGATTTTTACTATGTTGATTTTGAGATGGATTTATTCATTCATTTATTAGACAAAAAATTGTTGAGTCCTTAAAAATGTGTCAGTCATTGTCTAAAACTCTGGGAATCCAGAGTTTAGCCAGTAAATGAAAGGAATTTACTTAATCATTGCCTTCATTGGGTTTACATGACAGTGACAGTAAACACTCAAGAAATATTTTCTATATGCAAGATACTTTTCTAAACACTTTTTAAATATCTTCACAATAACCTTTAATTTAGGTACAATTATCATCATTCTCATTTTATAGATGAGGCAACTTAAATATAAAGATAGTATGTGTCTTGCCCAAGATAGTATGTGTCTTAATAACTGGCAAACCAGAATTTGAAGACATCTGACCCCAGAATTTGAAGACATCTGACTCCAGATTCCATGTGCGTACCTGCTAAACTATACAGCAACTAAACATTTATATATGTGGATCTAGAGCATAAAAGAGATCTTGACTGGGCATATAGATTTCTGAGGTCACTTGGGTATGGGTAATTATAGACAGAGCTTGATGAGCTCATGGGCGGAAGTACTAGGTGAGTAGAGAACATGGTCTAGGATCAAACTTATACATTTAGTAACTAAAATTATTAGCTACAAAGAATATAGAGCTTGTAGTTTCAGAGAGGAATAAACATAAACATCAAATCATAAAATAATAGAGTCACTGCTCTCACACAGGATGTACGTGTTTGTAAGGTCAAGATTATTATAGGATCTGACATCTAAGCTGAGGGTTAATGGATGATACTTGTTAGCAGGAAAAACAGTGCTCCTGAATCATAAAAGATAGATAGAGCTCAATGAATAAAAAAGTATATCATTGTGGGTGGCAGAAAAGTGTAGGGAAGCCCAGATCTAATAGACTATTTTCACTTTTCAGTTTGTTTTTTTTTTTAGTACTGAAGTACTTCAGTATTATAACATTATATAAATTTCATGTGTGTATGACTGAAAAAAAGACATGTATCTAATACCTTAAGTTCTTTATCTTACTTTATCTTACTTGTTTGCTTCTGGTGCTCTTCTGTTCTGATAGTTCTGTCTCCTTCTCTCACTAACTAGTTCATTCAACAGTTTTTTATTGTACACCTACTCTGAGCAAGACTCTTGGCCAGACCACTTTTGTGTTTAGGGGTCTTTTTCCTAATTTTACTTTTCAAAGTCATCCCTGGAATATTCTGTTGTGATTAAAAATTAGTTCTTTGCTCTTAAACCTCTTCTAAACTTTAGCTTTCAATTGTGTGCAGGTATCTCTGGTTCTTACTGAGCTCCTTTTCAAGATCCATATGTGTGTTTTCAAGGACCTTCTCGATATTTCCGTGTGGGTATACTTAATGCCCTTTAAACTCACTAGTCTACAACTAAATTATAGCTAATTTTCTCTTGTAAGCCTTCCTGTGTTTCCTATTTTTGTTAATGGAATTATTTTGAAATCTAAGTTGAAAAACTTAGATTCAACACTGCCTTCTCATATTTCTTACCCATAAGTCTCACAAAGATTTTGGCCAGTGTTACTCAGTGTTAATTACATTTCAGAAATAGACACTTCATATATTTTCAGTGGAAGAGCAAATTGGTAATATCTTTTTGGAGGTGATTAACATATATGAAAATTAAGACAATTCAGTTTTATCTTAAAATCTGTACACATATGCTACTCAGTAGTGAATTTGCTGCAAATTATGAAATGCATTTTTCCTTAAAACTTACCTTGTTATTAGAGTGGATGCTAAGGTAGTAGTTGTAATAGCAACAACTTATATTACTAGAATTCGGGCTTTGCTAGGTTAATAAACCCTTTCAATTATCTAATTAAATAGATAATATTTCCAACATTTCCTTTAAAAAATCAGGAATAGGGCCTCCCTGGTGGCGCAGCGGTTGAGCATTGGGTTGCGAAGCTGCCCGCAGCCTCTGCGGCGCCGGTTCGATCCCCGGCTGCTCCCCGGCCACCTGAGGAGGGTCCTGCATGGCACGCAGACCTCTCCTGCCGCCCGCTGCTCCCCTCAGCAGTGTACCTCGATCCTTCTGCCTGCTCTGTTCCCTGCTCTGGCTCTGGTGAATTCTCTCACCCTCCCGTGCTTCTGACTGTACGCAGTGCTTGTATAAACAAACAAACAAACAAATAAATAAATCTTAAAAAAAAAAGAAGCTCCATTTATAAGTTGCTGTTTTAATTAAAGGTACAGATTTGAACTTTTAAATAAGTGACAGATAGTTTTTAGCAACAAAAATCATATAAAGATGGAAATGTTTCTTAAACATCTGTTTCCATAGTATGTATTTTTTAAAAGTAGTACTTTTTTCTTGATCAAATACCACCTTCATGTTTATTTTCAAATAGCTTCTATGTAACATATTATTGCCACAGAAAAACTTAGTAAATTTCTTTCTATAAGAAAAGTGCCAGCATCCCATTCAACCATTATTAGTTTTGTTTTATTCTTTGCATCCAATTGCAAAGTATTGTAAATTTTCTTCTATTTAAGGTTGTAAGGTCTGTAAACCTGTTCTACTAGACACAAACTACTGTCTCACTGTGTTAAAATTGTAAACTACATAAGACAGGATTACTGATACCCATATTGAATAAAGATACCTGAATTTATATATATTAAACATGAGTAAAACTTAATTTCTTGTGCACAAATATAAATAGAAGTTGTACTTCTGTCCTACAACATCCAAATAAATGTGCATCCCTTGGGTATACATAGTCTGCTTTATAGATCAGTGATCTAAGGGATGGTGTATTATTGAAGTGTTCAGGGTAAATTGTTGATATCAACAGATTTTCTTTTAAATGGGTCATTCTGGCAGCACTTTTTGATTATAGATTTGAAGAAGAAAAATGTTGCCAATATGAAACTATAGAAAGGTATCACAATTGTAATAACCTAGATAAGAGGATAGAGCTGTGATAGTAGGCATGGATTTGATATTTTTTAGGAAGAAAAATGTTTGGGTCTTGATTGAAGGTTAAAGAGAGGGAGGGATCAAGGTTGAGACCCAGGCTTCTTGTTGGGGTAACTGTGTGTCAGAGACATAGGGAAAATAAGAGAAAGGAGCTGATTTTACAATTTGAATTTTATCATACCTTCTTTATATTCATTTATATTCTATATGCCCTTTAAAGCAGTTATTTTGTAATTGATGGACCATTTTCATTTATAGTCATAAAATCTCTGTTTTAAAGTTGATGGTATATATTAATAGTTCTAAAGGGTCAGTATAGGAATATTTCCTTCACTTCCTTCTTACACTGACATTTTCTTGAATGCTAAGATTATTCATAGAATGACATAGGTACACGTTAACCTTTGTTACCCATTAAAAATTTAGTGTTGGGCCTCTCCGGTGGCACAACGGGTTGAGCACAGCGCTGTGAAGCTGTCCATAGCCTCTGCAGTGTGGGTTTGATTCCCGACTGGCCAGGGAGAAACCCACATGGCACGGCAGACCTCTCCTGTCTTGCCCGCTGCTCCCCTCAGCAGTGTCTTTGGCCTGTCTGCCTGTTCTGCTCCCTGCTCTGTCTCTGGTGAATTCTCTCACCCTCCCACGCCTCTGGCCTGTATCCCCATGCTTGTATAAATAAATAAATCTTAAAAAAAATTAAAAGATTTAGTGTTAATTATCCAACATTATTTGAGTTTATATAATGACATTAACAGTAACTCAACAAGGAAATACAAAAACCAAGTATATATTTTTGAAAGAGTAGATTTTATTGCTCTGTGATATATTCATTAGAAGTAACAGGTTAAAGGAAGCACTCAAAATGATCATGTCTTTCTTTCAAAACTTTAACACTTTACTGTGAACATTATAAATGAGTGTTTATCCTTTAGAAACTGACTTGCTTAAAATGATGTATGAAATAATATGTGTTTTGCATGTCCTGTTGTAATGATAAAGGTCATAGAGTATCATTTACATAATCTATAGCCAGAAATGAACTGAATAATATCCTTGGTATAACATATACATTATCTGAGGTTTAAAACTCTCATTATTCATGAAAGTTAATTTTACAGTGGGTGTGAATGATCTATCTTATGGCTGGTTTTTTGATCATTCTATAAAATAATATGAAGCAAAGCCTGCTCAAATAACAGGAAAACCAGTAAAGAGTGATGCATTCGCCTGACTCTCTGTATACCCGATTGGATCTTGATTGATGGCAATCATTTGTCTTTGTCAAAAAAAGGAGAAAAATTCAGACATTGAAATAGGAGTCCTATCAAACTTTCTACAATGGCAGAAAGATTCTATTAATGTGGCCTTAGAGTATTAACTGTCTCTGTTGGGAAATGATAAAGAATGTTAATTTTTTTTCTTGAGCATATTTAAGTGTAAATTGCATTATTTTGTCTACTGTTGGGATTAAAGGAATACTTTTGATTTATGGCAGACTGGAATTGATGAAAGCAAAAAAAAAAGGCTTAAAATGATGAAAAAGCAAATAGATCTTAATCCTTTTTATTATTATTTTTCTGAACAAAATAATAAAAGTTTAGCAGTGACATAAAATCCTTACTGCTGCATTCCAAGTGATATTGGACCTTGGAAGTTTGACATCAAAGAAGAGGAAACATATTTTTAACTGATTATCTTATTCTTTGGAATTCCCCTTTCTTCCCAAATACCAGAGCAAAAAGGCATTCCAGGCAATGTTATTTTTTAAATCTATTAAATGATTTTGTTATGATTTAGAAATGGAGATTGAATCGTAAAACTGAATATATTAAAGCTTTAAGATGTGCTGTATTTTTTTACACAGATTGATTTTGTAAGGCAAATGTGATATGAACATATTTTCTTTTCACAAAATACACCATTTTAATGTTGGCTATTATGTGGTATAATTGTAAAATGATACTTTAAATTTATAATATCAATCTTGCCTTCTTGATACATGCATAATCTTAGAAAAATGAACTAATATTTAAAACAAAAATTTTACTTAAAATCTTTTAAATAAGAAAATAGTGTTTTCCTTTTTTATTTAAATTCAAATGTGAGTTCATCAATCTCAAATTATATGGACTTTAAGTAGTTTGAAACTCTGAATCTTAGTTTTCATGCCTTACTGGTAATACCATTCTAGATGTTCAAACAGAATCAATTTAACTGTTGTCTAATATGGAGAAATGAAATATTAAAAAGTGACTTTTGTTGGTTGTTTCTTAGTAATACTTCTTCTCATGTGTACTTACTGTCTAAGGTCTAGTGTCATTATTTTTGTAAATTGTTGATTAATATGGAATCTCTTTACATGAAAACTATAATCTCTTATTTTTTTTTGGAATCAGTTACACAAAAAATAAATGGGAGTCATGTGTGATATTGAAAATAGACCCCTAGAGTGTAATGGTCATTTCAGAATTTTTAGTGAAGGGTAGAATTCAATAGTAATTAACTTTGTCATTGATTAACACATTGTAAAAACCTCTTCAGGTATTTATTCAAGAAAAAGCTATTTTTTGGTAAATACAGCTCCTTACATGTGTTCTACAAATGCAGGAAAGGTTATCTTCATAGGGTTGGCAGGTGTATTGTATTGTTTAACTTTTACTTGAAACACTCTTCGGATGTTAAATATATGTGCAGCGTTGAATGGTTGTATCAAAAAACTGCATGGATATCGTGTAGGGACTTGGCTATTGTAAATAATGCTGCAATGAATGTAGGAGTGCATAAGACCCTTCACATTATTGTTTTTGCATTCTTTGGGTAATTAGGAGTGGAATTGCTGGGTTATATGCTAGATCTGTTTTTAATATTTTGAGAAACTTCCATACTGTTTTCTATAGGGGCTGGACCTGCCTACATTCCCTCCAGTACTATATGAGGGTTTTTTTTCCTCTATATTCTCAACATTTGCTTCTGGTGTTTTTGATAAAAAATCTAAGTACCCAAAGATAGATGAATGGATTAGAAAGAAACAGTGTGTGTCTATGCAGGATTGCTACTAAATTATAAAATAAATAAGCTCTTGACTTTGGCGGCAGCATAGGTAGAACTAGAGGGGATTATGCTAAGCAAAATAAGTCAGAAAGAGAAGGACAAATACATAGATGATATCACATACATGTGGACTATAGAGAAGCAAAACAAGGGATCTGATAAAACCAAACCAATAACAAACCCAAGAAATCTGACTATAGAATTGAGGCTACCAGAGGAAGGAGTGGGGAGCAAAATAGGGAGGGGCATGGTGGACTATGGTGGAGGACTTTTAGTGCCTTGGTGGAGGGTGTGCTGTGGTAATATACCTGAAGGTTATGATCCTGTGTCTCTAAATCATATATGATGTGTGATCTCAGTTAAAACAAACAAGCAAAAAGATGCCAAAGAGTTGTGTTAAATACCCAAGGTCTCATGGCTGCTCAGTAGCATAGAAAAAAAGAATATATGGAATTCTGGGAAGTTCTTTTAGCTAGTCAAATTATTTTTGATACTGGCTGTACATTAGAATCATACAGAAAGGTATAAAAAAAATTGGTGCCAGGAGATGCTGATTGACAGTGAGTACTTTTTAAAGTTTTCTAGGTAACTGTAATGCTCAGCCAAGATGTGGAACCACCAAGTAAATCATAATACATTATTTTGTTGGCCCCAAATAATTTGTCATCAGTAGATTAAGTTAGATTAAGATACTGGGCAAAGGTGCTATAGTGTTTTATAAGCAGTTTCTATAACAATGTGCTAATTTTATGTTAATGGTCATAATTTTTTCTTTTTCTTTTTGTCATTTGACATAAAATGAAATTCTGATGATTTTCTGAATCAGTTTTAGAAGTTTGAGTTTTTAATTCTTTAGTTATAGTCGAAAACAATAATTGGCATCCAATGACTGCTGTCATAATGGTTACTTTTGTGGCTTAGAGCTATTGGTCACTTTGCCTGCAGATCTGAAAGGGTGACAATGGAGAGAACACGTGGCCCCTATAGCTTTGAAAATCTGTTCTGGAGATCTGATATATCTCCTGCCTGCCAAGGCATCCCTCTACCCATTGTTTACCACTCCTCGTAACTGTTACAAAGCACTAACTGTGTATATTTTCAAATTTATATCTTCCAAATATGTTTTCCCATTATATTCCTTGATTATAAGAAGTTTGTTGTTTCATATTGAAAATCACTCCAGGATCATCTGTTTGAGGTCTTTGTCTTCCTTCTTGATCATCTAAAAGCGTTTAATAAAAACAACAACAACATTTTGACATATTTTCAACTATCTTTAGTTTTGTTTAACATCTCTTTTTGTGTGTGTATTACTCGTATAAACATGACTCAAAGTGTACTGCTAACACACATTTAAGCATTTTGTTGGCCAAAATGGTGATAGAAATGTTTTTCTTCATTGAATAAAAGTGTGAATAATTCCAGGTTTGATTATGTTGCTCCTGTCCTCACAGTGACAAGGAAGAGAATATGATCCTAGTTGGAGAAGGTGAAGTTTTGTGAGAGAAGGGAAATAACTAACTCATGTAGGAGTGGTAAAAAAGGGAGAGGTGAAATTAGCCTGAAGATTATCTTAGGAGACCACTGTCTCTCCCCTCTGCGTCTGTTGCCTTTATTCTGGAATCCATCCAGTTTCTTCAGAGTACTCCTTTTGTTAGGGGGAAAAGGCTGTCCTAAAGCTAATTCCATGCAGGCTTTGTGGACTCCACTCCCATCCCAGGCCAAAGCCAAAGCCACTGGGAACTCCCAATCCCATCACCACCCAAGGGAAGGTGGTTGGGACCTGAGGGTGGGGTTAAGTAGCCAGGTTGGTATAAAGCCAGACACGTGGGCTTTGGAGGGTCCCCCATTTTGGCTCTCCGCCAGCTCGCAGCGTCCGTCAGGCCAGATCCGGGCTGCTCTATAACACTTTCTGCCTGTTTTTGGGATTTGATCATATAATCTGTTTGTTTTAAGAATTCCTCAAAATTTTTGCTTTATTAATTACATCTTATTTTTATGTGCTAAATATACCTCAAGCCCATATCTTTAATCTTTCATATTCAAAACAATGACCATTACATTATAAAGCCAGATTCTGAGTTTATATTAGACTTATTACCTCACCCCTCAACTTCAATGTCTTTCTAGTCTTTACTTTCAACAAGGTGAAGAAAAATAAGCTTGCTTCCACTTCCTTCCCAATGTACTTCCCAAAGTTTAATTTATCTTCACTTCATCACAGTCTTAAGTGGCAAGGAGAAAAAAAAATCAACCCATATGTTCTTGTTTTCCACCCAGGGGAATTCATCTATGCTTGCGTTCCTTACATTGACCAAAAGGGTAGGGTACACCATATCCCTCAATCAGAGCTATCACAACTGCATAAATAATGTATTTCATTGCTTCTGTTCTTCCTACTCCCAAGAAAAATTTTTAATAAATTAAAAATTCCCTGCATTTTCTTGTCCTTAAATAGTATTCTTTGAGATTTTTGAGGACCTGTAAGTAATAAAATTTTAAACATGCCCAGAGAGGTCATGGAAAACATTAAATTCGGAATATATGTTCTTAAATGTAGAATAGCAAAATACTAACATTTGAAGGTGGTAGAGACTTACATATTGTTAAATTCAGCCCTTTTATTTCATAGGAGAGGGAACTAAGGCCCAATAATGCTAAATGGATTTATTAGGATCCAACAGCTAATTAATGAGGAGTGAGAACTAAGTCTCTAGATAATCTCTCCATCTGGTATTGTTTTCCACAGATCATCTTGCCTTTTCAGTACTATTACTTTGTGACATAATTCATTAATACATAATACATTATGAAAACTCAGTCTAGAATATATAAAAGTTTGTTAAGGAATAAAGGGAAAAATACTTAAAGAGCTCACAGTTTTTCAAAATGGAACTTCGAAAGATTATAAGAAACTGATGGATGAGTTCATGTATAAAAGTATATTTGAATCATTACAAAGTAACAGCTTTCAAAACAGATGTTTGGACTATAATTTCTGTTTTCACACAATGTTTTTTCAAAATTTGTTATTCTTACAGTAATCCCCCGTCCTCTTTATGTTTTATTCCATTCTATTTTTCACCAAGTAGAGAAAGAAGTTGGGAAGGAGTCAAAAGATGGAAGCTTGCTTTGGGGGGATTTTTTCTAAAAACAGAATAAAATTAAATTTTTTCAAAAAATGTTTAAAATATAAACTCTCTGAGCTACTTTATGTCTGATGTAATTATTTTGTTGTTACCATCATGAGAACCTGACATTAGGCATTTTATTATGTCACTGTATCTTAGCAAATCATCTTTTACATAGTAATTATACAATAAATTTTTCTTAGTTAAATTTGCTTTAAATTAGGAATTGTGTGCATTATCCAGTTCATGCCATGTTGTGTAAAATAGATTCTTTTAAAAACTTTATTCCATTTTTCACTTTGATTTTTGAGAGCAAAGTCGTTTTAACTTTGAATTTATCAATTTCATTTTAGGTCTAGGAATGAATCACTACAATAAAGAAATTACATATTTTTTGATGGACTTTATTAAGTATATCATAGATGTTAGCATGTGCCAGAAGCTTAGTAATCATACAAAATGAAACAAAATAGCCTTACAGTGGAATGGTATTGCATAGCTACATGTAATTGATTACAATTTACTGTTACATTCCTTACAATGGAATTAATAAATTATATTCAAATATGTATAGCGATACATTTTTGTTAACATTAGAGTTAAAAATATAGAATTTGAATATAAACAGACCTGAATATGTAGATGTGATTTCTTGTTGCTAGGCTTATAAAATCTTAAACACAGCGTTAAGTGCGTGTTATAAACCTTTTTGTGTGATTCTAAGGACTTACTGAATTTTTTTAAGTAATTTGGAGTTAAACAGGTGTTAAGGTTTGCTGTTCTTGATAATGATCTATTTCATTACCCCTGAGAATGATTCAAATCTTCATGGAGAGGGGAAAAAAGCCACATCAGCTTCAATTGTCAAAACTCAGTTTTTAAAAACTCAAGTCTATTTCCCAATGGGTTTCCAGACTGAAGAACATATGGACTCTATCTTCTGAGTAAAATACTTTCATTTTCCTTTTGAATCACTTTTAAGACTTCACTCTGATATGAGAAGTGTAAAATGAAACCATAAGGTATTTAAACAGCATCTACCTCTCTGTGATTTTCTTTAACTTGGATTGATGATAATCTTACAAAATTTAGAAACAGTGTTTCCTTTTTAAAAATGTGTGCTTTTTTTGGGGGGGGGGTCCAGTTGTATTTCTTTTTGTGGGAGATTAAATATGTGGAGTTTTCTTATTAATTTCTTATGTGATTATTTTGATTTCAGCGGATTTGAAGTAGATATTTAATTGCAGTTTGATTTAAACTTCTACCTTGTTTCAAATACATAATATTTTTAAACACTTTTGTGACCAAAGAAAATGCTATGGTAGACTGGAATGCTTACTCTGTATTTGCAATAAAATGAGTAAGTTGAATCAAACATAACAGTCAACATAGTTATTGCTATTTGAGGAGATTAGGATTGAAAATTGATGTTAGTGAGAAGATGGAACTAATTTCTTTTATATAAATGTATTTTAAACTTAGGGATTTATAGCTTTTTTTTCTTTTGTTGAAAAAATAGTCACTTTTCTAAATATTGGCATTTGAAAGAGAAGAGTTATAACTCAAATAATGTATTTTTTCTATTTCCTAGTGAAAACAAGGGTGGGGAAATCCCACAAACCCTTTTTTTAACTTTAATTTATATTTTTATTGGCTTAGTAAAATTTAATTATATTTTAAAAATTACTAAATTTAATTATATTTAATTATATTTTATTTTTTTATATTTTATTTATAATCCTCATTTGTTGGAAAAATGAATTTTTTTCTATGGCAGGATCTTTTTTGGGATAATTTTTTACATAGGTAAGGGTATAAATGTTATGAGAGTAGGGTCTTTGCTCCCCCCTCCTATACTGTATTCCCATTCCAGCACATTTAACTGTATGCAGTTGTATAATGAACAGTAAACTTTTAGCTCCAGTAATTTGCAAAAACTGTTTATGTCAGTATAAATGCAAAAATAGAATTCTCAATAGAGAACATTCCAACAGTGCATTTTTTTCTTTTATAGATTTTTTTATATCATTTTTCATTTTTGCACAATGTATGCATTTTCATCTTGGTTATATTCCCCATACAACGCATTTTAATGTGGTAGCATGCCTGACAAGGTTTAGTGGCTTCAGCAAAGAACTTTCAGAGTGTAATGGGTGTGCGACTGTATGGCTGATAGGTACCCTGGTTAGGATGCATGGAGATGCTAAGTTGTCTGGTTTGGTAGTACTGTTTATTAGTTGTTATTTATTTAAATGTGTAGTATTCTTCTTTTCTTCTATTTAATGTCTTCCGTATCTCTATTAATAATATAATTCTGTAAGATTCAGTGTTTTAGTATTAAAGGTATGGATTTCTTGTTTGGGACTCCAAATTACTCTATATGTTAATGTTGCTTATTGGAGCCATTTCAGCTTCCATTAGTGAATTTATATGGACCATTTTCTCAATCTTTCCATATTCACAGTTCAATCTTGATTTTTTAGTATCAAATGTACTTTATTGAAGTACAAACTCTAGCTAATATGCTTTCCAGCGCAATGCACTAAAGTCTTTGCCCCTCTAGATGAATGAGTTGAACATGAATGGACCCTTATTATATCTATGCAAGTTTTTATGATTTAAGTTTTATCTTTTCAAATTAAATTTATCCACACTTACAGTATTCTGATGTATACAGTTCTAGTAGAATATTTTTATATTTTAAGACATAGTATTATTTGGTAGGATTATTTGCCTTTGTGGTAGTTCTGCCCCCAATATTTATAATACACTACATGTAATATAAAATATAAATGGCTTCTGTATTAAACTTGAAGAGCTTAGGTGGATATTTTTCTACTTGCTGAGTTATTTTTTCTCCTATTCTCTCTTGGACTCCGCTGAGGCATTTGCCTCACATCCTATTGAAACTGTTCTCTTCCACGTGACTATTGACATCGTTTTGTTAAATAGAATAGTCAATTCTCAATCTTCATCTTCTTATTGATGACTGATTACTGCTTCCTCAAAATTCTTTTCCATTTGGATTCTAGGGTTCTTCTGATTTTTCTCCATCAGTGGCCACTCCTCAAAATTTTTTGCTGGTTTCTCATGTTTTCAACCTTCTTATTGGTATAATCTTAGTCTTAGACATTTTTGGAATTCTCCTTTTCTCATCTTTCTTTAAGGTCTCAGCCAGTCTACATCTGTATTACATAAACATTATACATTAATGACTCCAAATCACATATTCTGTCAGAATCTTTTACTCTATATTGTTATATTCTATTGCATACTCAACATCTCTGTTTGTATATCTTACTGCTTTATGCAATACAAGCTGCTTTCATGGCTGCATCTCAAAATCTCATTCTGTGACTAGACATAATAAAAGCTTATTCCTTTATTAGATAACTATAAAATGAATGTTTCTGATAGGACATTAATGCCATCTTATAAGTTCAGATCTTTGGTTCCTCAAGGCCATCAGTACCAAGTTCATCTGCATTAAGCCAGTAGAAGAATCATGGACAACTGTGTATAAAAAATTTATAAGTCTGGTTTGTATGTGGAACATAATCACTTTTGCTCACATTTCACTGACTAGAGAGCTTACTCATGTAGCCACATGTAATTGCAAAAGAAATTAGGAGAAGTTGTGTAAGTTGCACCTAGTTAGAAGAGGAAAACTGGTTTGGTGAACAGTTAGCCCTTTACTGCCACAGGTTTCTAATAAGCACCTCAACCAAAATATATTTAAAATCAAACTGTGGTGTTGACTATGGACAATTTGGTAGTGGGTATACTGTAATGGTAATACCTGGTGAGGAGCTCCAAATATTGCCTCAATTAAAAAATAGGTTAATTAAAAAAATCACAAAATAATTCAGCCTTCAAGATAAATCACGAATTCATTGAGATCACCATTTCCACAATTGACACTTGTTCCTAGAGATCATCACCTTTCTTCTGGATTATTGCAAATGTCTACAAATTAGATTTTCTGCTTCTGATAATACCCTCTAGCCTATAGCCAGGCTCTTGCAGCACCCAGAGTGATCATGTCATTTCTTTGGACCTTTTCTATTTCTTTTCATATCTCTACTCTTAGCTTCAGAACTTTGATCCCTAGTTCTGGCTTATTTTACTCCCACCTACCATTTAAGTAGCTTTGTATATCATACGCTTCAGAACTTATTCACTCATTGCCTTCCTTGTATCACAGAGAATTTTAGGTAATTTCCAGTAACATATTAATAGGATAAATCAGAAAAAAAGGGAAATTAAAAATTAGCATGAAATCATCTTGTTTAAATTATTCTAATATTTTCTTGTGTCCTCATTTCAGATATTTATCACTAATTTTTGTAGATTTCCTAGTGCCATTGTTCTGCAGTCACAATATTTGCTTGAAGTAAAATCTGCTTATAACCCAGACTCTTTAGCATGACATGGTTCATATCAGGAGGTGTGCTAAGGTGAGAGAACTGAGCTTCCAGGTGTGAGAGTAACCACCTAAAACAACAAACCATAAATGTGTTAGCCTTGGTGATACAAACAAGAGTCTTAAACCACAGAACTCCCCTCCTGCTCCTTTTCCCTATGGAGTAGCACTGTAGTTGAGGGGTAAGCGAATAGTATGGTCAGAGTAGATGTGGGGCTTGTCAAGCTGTTGAAGTGACTGAGAACGTAGGACCCCTCTGTTTTACAGACCCTAAGATTGGAAGGAGGTGCAGGAAGAGGGTTCACAGTAGACTAAGTGAAAGTGGGGAAAACTGTCTTCCAGGTTTCCCCCTTACTCCTCAAGTAAGAAGGCCTCAGGAGAGGTACCTAAAGAGAGGACCTTTTTGCACATGGCTTCAGATAAGAACTTCTAGGAACTAAGGCTCAGGGACTTGGAATGCAAGTATATGAAGAGCATAACAGGCCACTGAAGTCTGAGTAATTGACTGCTCCTCCCTCGAGAGATTTCAATGCATTGATTGTACACTGCCTGGGACTTTGGGATTGGGGGTGGGGCAGTTTTCCTCAAAGATGCCTGTTACCATAGTCAGACCTGAGAAAAATCACACTTAGGCATTTAACTGGAACCCAGACTCCTCAGATGTGGTCCCTGATGATTTTTTGTAGTCGCTTTTTTTTTTTTTTTTAAAGATTTATTTTTTTATGCAGGTGAGAGCTGGTATAGGCCAGAGGTGCAGAGGTGGGGGGTGTGAAGATTAGAGGATTCACCAGAGAAGACTGGGGAACAGAGCAGGTGGATTGACTGAAATACGCTGCTGAGGAGAGCAGTGGGCAAGACAGGAGAGGTCTGCTGAGCCATGTGGGTTAGCGACTGGCCAGGAATGGAACTCATCCTGCAGTGGCTGCTGATAGCTTCATAGTGTTGAGACTTAACCCCTACACCACTATGGAGGTCCAGTAGCCTCTTCTTTAGCTACTTGTTGCCTCAAATCCTTTAAAAATTCTGGAAATGTAACTTTTGTTTATGCTTAGTTGATTCTTATTTTATTTTGCTAATGCTATTCCCTCAGAAAAAAAGCTTTTCTTTTTCTTATTCTGCTGGTTTACATCTGTTAACACTTTGATTCAATTTATGTATTACTGCCTTCCAAGAAGGCTTCTGTCCCTTTGGATAATGCCCCTTCACTGGTGTTCCCAAGGAACGTTTCACAAATTAAATTGTCTCTTCTTATATCTGCTTCTCTCATTGGGCTGTGAGGTCTTTGGGGATAATGACTCTCTTTATCACCAGATGACTCTTTAAATTTCCAGTGCCTGGCACAGGTCCTCTTCCATCATTGGTGCTCACTGATTGTTGATTAAATGAATAAATGAATGAATAAGTGAAATATAAACTCATTAGTTTTTCATTCAAGATCTTTTATGGTATTTCCTGGCCTCAGTCCTTCTTTTATGCTCATATCCTACTGGGGCCAACCAAATAAGACTGCTTCCAATTTTCTGACTTCTAAAATTTTGCATATGCTCTCTGGAAAGCCTGGAATCCCATCTTCTTCCCTTTTTGTCAATTGAAATTTGATCCCTTTTTAAGGATCTTTCTCAAAAATATCTAGCTTTTTAAATGAAGCATTTCCTGATCCCTTAAAACATGTGTGATCACTTACTCCATTTTTGAATCTCCAAAGTTATGAAATTTTACTTTTTTTATGGCCTGAGTTTTATGCCATATATTTGTTTTCATATTTCATTTATTAGAGTATAAGTTCCTTGAAATTAGAGACTATGTTTTCCTGATGTGAACATCCCTTATTGGCATCTCAGGTAATACTTTCCAAATAGTAGTTTCAAAAAATATTTGTAAATGAATATAATTAAATCAAAGCAAAGTTGGTCACTGCCAGCCAGAAAACTAAATGCAGTAAAGAAAGAGGGGAAAATAAATCACTTCAGAATGTGAATAATTGCCTCAAAATTGAAAGTACTAGAAAGTTTCTAGGAGATGACAGCAGCTATTGAAAGAACTGGCCTCCAACTGTCTTAAAAACCTGGAACTGTAACATAATAAGCCCCTTCTCCCCTGTGAATAAGGAATGCATACTTTTTGTTAATTTATCTAGCTTGCAAGCACAGTGTATATACCTATATATTTTTTCTTTTATTCTAGTTAAAACCTGTTTCACCAGTATTTTCCTAAGAGTTTTGGATTAAGGGCAGGAAGTATTGGATTATGCTGGGTTTTGGCTGCATTTAAGCCCTTCAGTTATTAAAGGTGAAAACATTACACTCTGGAGGCAATTTATTTGCTTTTTTCCCCTTTCCCTATAACTTATAAACTATCTTAAGAATAACAACAAAAGTGTGATATAGATGAAAGTGAGAGAAATGGAGGCCCTAAATGCCAAAGCAGTGGTTCCTGGCTACGAGATTGCTTTTTGTACATACTTATAAACAATGTGGTTCTTCCTCAATTGGGGCCAGTGATGGAAGCTACTAACTGTTAATAACTTCTAGACTTTTCAGTTATAAATGCTGATGTGCACTACCTAGTACTGAGTATTTACCTTAGTTTTCCTTATCTGTTAAAATGTAACAGCCTTTTCATTTTTGCACAATGTATGCATTTGCATTGTGGTTATAGTTCCCGTCTCTCCCCCCCCCATTATAGTTGCTTGTTGATTTTGATTTTTACTTTATTATAATTAGGTTTTTTTCCTTGTCCCTTATTTAGATTTTCTAAATTCAGGCTATGAGTGAGACCATCAGGTATTTTTCATTTTCTTTGTGGCTTAATGATGTAAAAAATGTATAAATAGATTAATTCATTAAAAAAATTGAAATTCCAAAAAAAAAAAAAGTACCAGCCTTATTGCATTCCATCCTTCCTCAGTGATGTAGCCTTTCTGTTTCAATTTTAGGTGATGTAATGCTGGGCAAATAATTTTGTAATTTTTCTTTGTTGGAATATGTTCTAGTAGTTTTTCATATAATTTATAAAAAATATTTTGGTCCCATTTAAATGTATCATTAGGAAAAGACATGTCGTAAACATGCGACTTTATCATTCAGTCTAATATGAACATCTTAGCCAAAGTAACAATACCATAATTTTTTGGTAATGGAAAGTCACAGTTGTCATGGCTAGCTCTTTTCTAGTAGCTTAATTTTCTAGTAGCAATTCTTCATCAGTTAAATCGGAATTATATTCCTAACTTAGACGGTTGTTTTGAGAATTAAATGCATCATACACAAAATAGTGGATTTCCCTGATAATTTATGTGTAGTTAATACATTTTAGCTGCTATCCCCTTTGTAGGAACATGACATAATATTTCTTAAAAGAGTTAGATCTTGTATTCCCTAATCTTCAAATCATGTACACATTGTCCAACCCTGTCACTGTTTACTACACTGATCTTATAAGTGTGAAGACTGAAAACATTCTTCAAATACAGTGTGAACTTCTGTTCTTTCATTCTAGACATATAGTACACGTTGAATGCTCATAGTAGCATTAAATAAAGGGATTAGGTACATTGATTAAGCAGATATGCTGATTAACTCATTGGAAAACCAGATTATTAAGAATATCAGTGACTTTGGAAGCAGGGAAATATGATTTCTCACTGACTCAATGTCTAAGAAAGCCTGTGTTTAATTATTTTATTGAGGTCCGGAATGATCACAGTTTTATCAGTCTTTCCCATACCAGCATTCTCATGAACCTACTCACTTTCCTTAACCTTCCTTATTTTGAACTGCTTGCCAGTTCAGTTTAAGTCTTAAGTCAATTTAGACCACTACCTTTTTCACTCATCTTCTTAGATAGCTGGGGACAAGCATCCCAGTAGTTCATATTAGTACCACTCTAGATGAATGTTTCCATTGTCAGCTGCACCTTCACAACTTCTTAGTCATCCTTAGATTTTCCCTAATTGACATTTTTTCATAGTCTCCAAGTAAACTCTTTTAAATTTTACTCCTCTATTAATATTTCAGTTGAAATCCTGTCATTTAATAGAGAAAATAGAAATAATCATGCTAAAATTAGGCTTTCATTTTTCTGTTCAGCCAAAACTCATTAAAATACGGAGCCTAACCTTCTTTTGTAATATAATCAAGAAAGTTATCTATTGCAGAATAGGTATCATGTTTCAGGTCTACCATCAAGATGGAGTCCCAAGGTGTATTCTACCAGGACCAGGGCAGAGAAAAGTTTTAAAGGCTCAGGTAGGGAATTGGTTGAGCAAAGTTTAAGTCATTTGTTTGAAACTTTTGGATTGGTTGACAGAAGTCGTCACCGGAGATTGCAGTATTGGGTCTTTTGTAACCTGCAGATGGCCTTCCTATTTCTTTCCTAATCCTCAATAGGGATAGAAGAGTATGGTGGTGTTCTTTAGTAGTCTTTGATAAGGAGAAATGAGTGGGTATACGTTCATAGTCACCGATAGGAAGTTAAGCCACACTTTTCAGTCAGGCATTTACTTTTCATCTGAAAGTTTCAACATGGGTTCTATTTGTCTCAAAATAGTTTTTGTAATTCCATCTAACACAGAGAAGGAGGTGCCTTTGTTTACTTCCAAGATAATTATGCCATCCTTTCATAGGATCATATTTTTTTCTCTATAAAATCTTGTTCCTACTCTTCTATTCTGTGCCATCTTCAGCTCTTCTATTTGTTTGGGCTTAATCTTTTCCTTCTGTAAACGAATTTAATCCTGTTCCTTAAGTTCTTGAAACTGTGATCCTCTCTCATTTCCTTTCATTGTCAAAATTTCTTAAAAGGAAACCAATGTTAACTGTCGTCTACCAAAGCATGAATTCATTATTACTTAGTTTTCTTTTCACAACTGTGATCAAATCGCTAATGGTATCACCAGTAATTAGTATATCTGTTAGGATTTCAATGGCAAATAATAGAAAACATGAGTCAAACTGAAGTGAAATTCTTCACCATCAAATTGGAAAGAAGCACATTATCTTTCATAATGAAGAGTGCAGTTGTGTGAAGGCTTTGAGGGCTGGTCTTCAGATCCATTTTTCCTGCAATTCTTTCAATTCTGTGTCTATGCATGTGTTAACTTCTTTCGCAGTCTGATTTCCTCATGGTTGATAGCTGCCTTGCAACTATGTCTAATGTTTCATTGTTCGTCCATTAGGAGAAAGGGAGAACTATTTTCCCAACCATTGAATAAAAGTTTTGCTTTTCAAATTGGCAAAAAATGATTGTCAGGCAAAATTGAGCAATGATTTGCTTAACTCAATAAATAGCAAGCAGTTTGTGATTATCATACTTGGATACGAGTAAAGACTTCTGTAAGTTCATTAAACCACTTAAGAAGTGATACCTGGGGGCTTCCTGGTGGTACAAGGGGTTAAGCACTGCACTATGAAGCAATCAGCAGCCTCTGCAGCACCCACATGGCACAGCAGACCTCTCTTGTCTCTCCCGCTGCTCCCCTCAGCAGTATGTTTTGGTGGGTCTGCTGCTCTGTTCCTCACTCTGTCTCTGGTGAGTCCTCTCAGCCCCTCCCCATCTCTCGCTTGTGCCCCAGCTCTTGTATGCATAAATGGGTGAATCTTTAAAAGGAAAAAAAAAAAAGAAGCAATAGCTGAACAAAATTGTAATTTTTAGGAAAATTGCAATTCTTAGAAAACAGTAAAGGGGACTCAAATGAATGCTAGATAGGTGACTAAGTACTTCAGTTTTCTAATTATAAAACCCAAATATAACCATCCCCAATGAAAACAGTTTAAATGTCTATCAAATGGTGAATGAATAAATGAAATGTATAAATCCTTTAGTATTACTATTAGCAAAGAAAAGCAGTGCAATACCTATAAAAGCTGCAACAGAAATGGCCCTTAAAAACATTCTTCTGAATGAAAGAAACAAGTCTATTCTTTTTTTTTTAAAGATTTATTTATTTATTTATTTATTTATTTATTCATTCAAGAACCGGGGTACAGGCCAGATCCACAGAGGGTGAGAGGATTCACCAGAGACAGAGTGGGGAACAAAACAGACAGATGACGAAATACACTGCTGAGGGGAGCAGCAGGCTCCCTCGCAGGCCAGTGGGGATCGAACCAGTGCTGCAGAGGCTGTGGACAGCTTCACAGTACTGCGCTCAATTGTCTGAACCACCAGGGGAGCTCTAATCTGCCTATTCAGTTCCCCTCTCTGTCTCTGGTGGATCCTCTCACCCTCCCCACCTCTGTCCTGTACCCCAGTTCTTGTATGCATAAATAAATAAACCTTTAAAAAATGCATATGGTGATGGTTGTACAACTCTACAAGTATAAAAAATACTGTTGAATTTTATACTTAAAGCAGGTGAAATTTATGGTATAGGTGATATAAAACCTTACAATACAAAGTCACATAGAAAAGCTCTTTATTCTTTGTCCTTCTGAAAAATTTTATGCAGAATTAAATGTTTCACTCATTGCTTTGTTTCCTTGTTTTTCTGGGACTATTATATTTTGGTTCTCATTATCTTACTGAGTGTAAGTAATAGTTCTTTCTTCCTCTACTTATTTCGTTGATCCATTCCTATTCTCAATTTTTTAAATATTAGAATTTCCCAGATTTCATCTTCACTTTTCTCCTGTCCTTTCAATATAGTTTTCTCTGTATGTGGCACAATACCTGGCTTATGATAAACACACAGAATTTTTGGTTAGTTGAATATCTAAATTCACTGACTTTTCCAGGCTGATCAGACCCCAATTTCATATCTCTAGTCCCAAGCTTTTTTTTCCCCCTTACTTCCAGAGTTACATTGCTTATTTATTATTAGACAGATCTGCCTAGTCATTGCTGTAGATCCAGGACATGATTATCCTTCCCAAGCACACCCGCTTTATTATTTCAGTTAAATAGCGTATTTATGACACTTCATTGTCGTAAACCTGAATTTTATTCTCATTATTATCTCCTTTAACTTCCCATCCCATATTTAATGTCTCACCA
Organism: Talpa europaea; assembly: GCF_964194135.1. Taxonomy (NCBI): domain Eukaryota; kingdom Metazoa; phylum Chordata; class Mammalia; order Eulipotyphla; family Talpidae; genus Talpa; species Talpa europaea. The sequence continues at coordinate 106,048,073 of NC_140077.1, forward strand.
AATTTTGTCTCTTACACTTCAATTTTGTCTCTCCAATCTTAACTTCTAGGCTCCATCCCCACTGCCTTCTTTTGAATTGCTGACATGTAATATACAGGCTGATCCTTTCAGTTTTATATTGAGAAAGTTTGGTTGTATCTCTGTTGATTATACGATATACAGGTAGCTGACTGCACAAGACCTTTTGAAATCTGGTTCTAAACCTATTTTCCTACTTAAATTTTTGGCACTGTGTGGCTGCTTCAATAGGATTCTTTTTTCAGGAACTTTCTTAGATAAAAATGCCTTTTTATGATGTCTCCATGCTTTGTCTCTATTTTTATTCTTTTCCTTGCTTGTGCCACCTTTTCTATTTTTCTTGAAGACTCCTGTTTATTATTTAAATTCATTTTTAAAAGGCATCTTGTTCATTCTTTAATTGACTAGTAAGTGTCTGCTTCTTTCCAGTGACTCTGCTTGGTCACTGAATTAGATAGACACAAACCCTTGTCCTCATGGAACTTAAAAATAGACCTTCATTCAAATCTTAATAAAATCTTCAATCCTCCCAGACAGGGTTAATTAGCGCTTTGATTATAGTTTTAATAGTATCCAATAAGATTTTCTATAGGAAATGTCATGTGAAAAGCTCATTGGCCTTGAAGCCCATGGACTCTTATTGTTTAGTGCCAAAGGGTAAGAGTTAGTATCCTCATGTTTAAAATGAGAATAACAGTATATAATCATGGCATTGTTGGTGTGAGACCTGGTAATTATGTGTATAAAAGGGTGTGATTTCTTGCATAGAATATCCTAATGGAATACATGCTGTTTTACTGTGGCATTATTTTTGATATTTGTTAATTTCCTTGTCCTGATTTTAACATTAAAAAAATTCTGGACTGAGCCCAGCGTAATTCATTTGTGTGTACCAAGACATGGTACGCATTTGGCACTCAAAAATATTTGGTGAATTATTTTCTTTCTTACTTAGATTTTTTTGGGAAATATATTTGTCTAAGTAGCCTACTCTGGTGAGTTTCAGGGCTTCTAGTATCCAAAAACATCTTTTAATCTATTTTTAAAAAATATTTACTTATGCATAAAAGAACTAGGTGTACATCAGAGGAACTGGGGTGGGGGAGATAAGAGGATTCACCAGAGACTGAGTGGGGAGCAGAACAGTTGGATCTCCTGAAATACACTGTTAAGGAGAGCAGGGCAAGACCAGAGAGGTCTGCTGCACCATATATGGGTAAGCTCCCTGGCCTGGGATCTAACTCAGGCCATAGAGGTAATAGCACTGAGACGACCCCTAGACCACCAGAGAGGCCCTAATCTATTTTTTGTACTTGTCTTTTCTTCAAGTTTTACCTCGTGCTATAAACAATACTGAATTTGGTTTCCTTATTATTTTGTTTACTCCCTGTTAAAATGCTTGGTGGAAAAATAAAGGATGAATAGGCTTACAGCAGCAAGGTAGAGCTTGGGACCATTTCTTGAATAATTGTATTGCAAAATTGTGTTTTTGTAAAATCATCAAAAGTAATCATTGAAGGTGGATGTCTTTATGCCTCTAAAAGCAAATAAAGAAATAAACTGAAGAGTACTGTTCAGAAATTTATAAGTACATAAAATATAATTTTATATAATTAAACAATATACACTCTGCTCTCATGACTCAATTATTATAAAAATCCCTGTGTCAAGCCTGAATAAGGAAGAAATTCTGAGACAAACTCTAGTTTCTAAATTGAAACTAGAGCAGATTATGCAAAATTAAATAAGCCACAAGGAAAAAGAGAAATACTGTATGATTTACTCATATGTTGAAATACAGAGAAATAAAACAAGTGGACAGTCAAAACCAAACCAAAACACCCCCCAGAAATCTGACTGTAAAATTGAGAACACAAGAGCAGGAAAGGGAAGGCAAAGACCCGAAGGACGGTGCCCGTGCACTGTGGTGGAGAACTCTGGGAGCTTGGAGGTGGTGTGGTGTGTTGACATACATCTAAAGAGGTGTGAACCTGCACCTCTGGATTCTATAGTGTTGAAAATCAGCCGTTACCTCAATTAAAAAAAAAAAGGAGTTCTGCTTTAGATGATGTCTATAATCCATGCAATTGAATGTTTTTTCTTTTTACTAAGACAGCACAGTGCATAGATCACTGCATTTGATTTATAGTTGGCAAACAGAAGTTTTAGGTAATATTCTTCCTATCTGCATGAAGGCATGGTAGATTTCGGTTTGTGAGATAAGAGACTCTTTTATATTGTATGATACCTGAACATTATTTCACCAAGATTTATGCAGAAAGTGAAACCCTTGTAGAACTTCAGCACTTTTATCTTCTGGCTGACAGTGCACTGAAAATGTTTATTTCTTTTTAGAGGCTACCATTTATTTAAGTTGTAGCTTATGTCTCAGATGAATTTTTAATCTGAAAATATGGAAATAGAAACTAGCCAGATACAGGAGTTAGAAAAACAGGTAATATTAAAATTTTAGAACAAAATATGAAGTACTCAAATTTCTAGAATTTACAACTATTCTTTAGTCAGAAGAATTTATTACTCACTTCTGTTAAGGTCATCAAGATTTATCAAGTATTGTCACAAGAATGTGGGTAAGATGGAAGGTAGAAAATTTTTCTAATCTAATTGCATTGTGACAGTTTTTCTTTTTAAAACTGGTGTTCTTTTATTGGTGCAGATCCCAGTTATATTAAAATGCAGCTAAAACTGATAACATGACAAACATGCATATATCTGATTAATGTGATAATTGGTGTCAATACATTTAGGTTATAGAATAATTGAGATATATAGCTACCACTGATATCAGTAATTAACATTATTCTATTTTAATAGAATGGTATTAGCAAAATAATCTACCTTAATAAAGTAGTAATATGAACTTAATGACTTGAATGATATGAATGTTCGTGTTTCTTTTGTTTGATTATTTTATTTGGTGTTTTGAATTTTGTCTTTCTGTGTTTTGAATTTTGCCTGTTTTTTGACAGCCTTACCTCTTCCTGGTCTTACATCAGGGAAATACTGTGTGATTGCTGTTAGTAGCATGTGAAGGGCCTTGTTCTGTTTCCTATCCCTAAAATCATATTTATCTCAGGGAGAGAAAAGGAGGAGCCTGAGCATTGTATGGAGATGGGAAATCCGGCTGTTCTCATAGAGCCCTGCAGTCCTCATAGGTATTCATATAACACTGCAAAATGAGTGCTGTGCAACTCCGGAGTGCCACAGCACATTTTGATATGAACAGTGCCCCCCTATTATATTTAATACACCACTGTTCTGTCACACGTTATTTTGAATTCTTATTTTCACATCTTCTCTATGAGGTTGGGAATAATAGCTTAGTAATTATTGTATCTGAGAAAAATTGAACTTTAAAACCTCTTATAAATAACTGTATGGGTAACCCAGTATTACCCCAGTTAAAGATAAATTAACAAAAAAGTAAAATTTAGAGAGAAAAAATAAAAACGTAATTTGGATGTGAAAAATAGCAATCAGTTTATTTATACTAAATATACTTATAGTAGCATATTTAACTACTTAAGGTAGGATAACATCCTACCTTATTTATTCTCGCTTTTAATTCTTTTACCATTTCATTTGTATTCATTTATTCGTACTTTATTAATTATTTTCATTCTTAGTCATTTTCATCCAATCACGGCACAGTGGGCCCAAGGAAGGGAATGCTAGCCTATCTATTGATGCTTGAGTTTATTTCCTCCTAAGGTTTATTTCAACAATCTACTCAATTCTGTTTTTATAGAATACAACATATTCTGTGTGTTAATAGGCATTGTTTTATATTCTTTGATATAGTGTGTAGCAATATGTTAAAGATGTGTGTATGCAAATACATAAAGGTGAAGTTTTTTAAAAAGTATAAAGATAATTAGAATGCCTTATGCTTACACTGAAAAAAACAGTTGGACTTAATTATAATTTTAATCTCAAACTTTGAAATTACACCCAAGAATGGGGGGTAAATTGATAGGACAAAAAGTTAGGACATTTAAATGCAGAGTCATTCAAGACTTTTCCAAGACACATGTATCCCTGTTAGTCAAGGATTCTAGTACTTGGGAGGTATGCACTACTATGGGACCTAATTACAGCACCTTTTTTAGAGGAGGTTTTATTTCCAGATCTCATAGGACCTGGGCTCACATCCTAAATTTAGGGGATTTTAGTTTTGGGGACCTTGCTTTTAATTATTAGCAGGAATGGGTATAGATGCATCCTGTAGTAATGATATCACTTTTGAGAGACACAGATACACGGTGTATAGTGTGTAGTGAGTGATTTCTCATTGTGTCCGTGCTTATATTTGGTCAACAGTCTGTTTCTGAATAAATGAAGTCTTAATTTTTCTAGGCATACCAGTGAATACTACAAAACTATACAATAACTTACTGTGATTTCTAACCTTATTGGAAGAGACTTGGATAGATATGTCAAATTTGCCAATTTCTTATATGCTTTTTTAGAAGGGCCTTTTGAGAAGTTGGCAGTATTTCTTAAATGAGAGTGCAATCTTTATGTGAATGATCAAAACTTAAAGTTGATGACTAAGACTTACACATTACCCTTTCTAACACTGCTCTTAAATGCCAAAGTGCCTCATTTTTTGAGTGAGTGAGTTTTATAGCAAGAGTGCTTACATAGTATTAGAGGGAGTACAGTTGGGGGGGTGTAAAACATTGGATTTTAGGCTTTTAGATTTGTTAGGATTTTAAATTTGTTACTATGCAAATGACTTTAAACATGCTAATAATTACCCTGATCTCAATAAATGAGTATGACTTCTTTTTCCAATGAACATGTATTAATCTCACCATCAGAAATTGGATGATAAATGCTTTTTGTTCAAATGAGGCTAATAGCTATTTTGTTATCAGTGCATTCCTTGATCACCTGGAGCAATGCTTTATATAGTGAAGCTCTCAAAAAATGTATTGAAATTATTGGTCTCTCTAGATGAGTTTTATAATCCATTCTGTATATGTGATCTGAAATAAGTGATGTTTGCTTTACCTTTAGATTAGCTTGTTGTGACAGGAGGTAGACTACTTGTATTGAGAAGACAGTTCAGGATATAACCTCGGGATATTATAAAAATTATCATGCTGAGGTATAATAAAAATCTTTATTCTATCTGGATTGTATCTAAGTATTTTTTTTTTGAAGTTCTGGTAAAGTATTTGCAGAAATAAATAGAGTAAGTGAAACAATTTTCTTTCTTAGTTCCTAATGTTTTGGTGCTTTTGTTTCAGCCAAATACCATCATTGTGACTATTTTGTTAGTATCACAAAACACAGAAGTATATTTCTGTTTCCTTGTTCTTACAGATACCATCTTTGAGCTACTTGATAATTTGTGAATGATTTTGTAATTCCTGTGGTTTTTCTACTGTCTGACAAAAATTATTGTGTACATACTTTAGTAGCCATTGATTGTGGCTTCATTCTTGTGCATTATACTGGTTTCTTTTGTTCCCTAATTTAGTAATAATTTCCTTAACATCTCTTATAATTTTAATTGTTATTAAGAAGAATGGCATAGTTTAACTTGACTCAAAATTCAGAAGGATGGATGAATGACAAATTAATAATTTATCACCTTTGCATAACACTGAAGCATAGAATCCTAGAAGGATTGATGACAGAAAAGGTTAACAAATTTTAGCAGCTTTCATTAGCTTTACATCGTCATATGTTTGTGGTGCTGACTGAAATAGGCTTTGTAGGAGATCTCGGTCTAGGGAACTAATTACTTGTGCCGATTGCCGCACTGATGAATAGACCCTCTTTGTATCATTCCCCTGAAGACGAGGAGCAGTCTGTGATTCACGACTGCATCCTGGCTGATATTTGATAATAATTTTAGCAGATAAATGTAGGTAGGCAGAATGATGAAGTGCCTATCCAAGCTTCATGACTATCAAAGCCATGCACATAGCCATCTGTGTACCGCCTTCCCCTCTCACCTAAGCAGAATTTTATTTTATTAATTGAGTTCCAACAACTGTTGTCTTTTGCTTTTATGTCCATCCTGTAGATATTTCTTATTTATTTTTTAAAAGTATATTTTTCAAATATGGACAACCAAAAAGTAGAATAAATGAGCTTTAAAATTTTTCTTTTTGAGGACTGCAATTCTTACACATTTTTGTATTCCATTTTGATTATATTCTGTGTCCTCCTGTTTATGCATGGTCGTAATCCACAGAGGAAGTCTTTGATGTTCTCATTGTCTCTTCAGCATTCTCAGAAAAGAGCAATGGCTTCCTATTGTTTTTTAAAGAAAATAAATAATGTACTATTATTTATAGTTTCATTGATAATTTTTAATTGATAAATACTTGTTTGCAAAACTAATATTAGAAGGTAGCATCTTTAAAACATCAAAATAAGGATAACTTTTACATGGTATTTTGGGGACTGTCAAGACTACTAATTTGTCAAAGCTGACAGGTACAATTTTATTAGCTCATGAAATACAAGTGAAATTTAATTTTGTGTTATTCATTCCTTGCAGAACTTTTAATTATGAATAGCTTTTATTGTATTACTAAACTTACTGGTTTTCGTGGCGTGTACCTTTTGAATAAATAAATTCTGCAGAGATCTTTTTTTTTTACTACAACTGGAAAATCTTCATATTAGTATTTCCCTTATAAATTATTTTCCACCACGTTAGATCATGATTAGTTAACAAGAGAGAAAACTGACATTTATATATTGTCTTATAAGAGATCTATATAATTGGGAAAAATATAGTAGAACTTGAATTGCGTGAACCCTTAAAAAATACATTTCCAAAAGTATGCTTTAGATATAGCAATTATTGCACATCATATAGCATGCAGTTTTTAATTAAATATAAAAACAGACTGCATAAAACAGAAATCCAATCTGATTTGCTTGAAAATAGATTGCTGTTTCAATCTATAGGAATGGTTTATTTAAAAACAGTAAATGGAAAAGAAATGCATTTTCTTGTGTTGTTCTAAGCCTCAGGGGCTAAATGTAATGAATATTTTAAGAGATTATTTTAATTAAATTCCTGCACATCTAAACAGTAATATTTTATTATCACATACATAACCATGTAACTGAGATATTCATTAAAGTTAACACTTTCTGGACCAAGAATTCATGGTATGATTTACTGACCTTGTGCAAAAAGGCACAAATTAGGAAGAAAAATGAAGGGGGACAGACTTTGATTAATATAGGTAATGCTATACCATATTTATAATAGCCTTTTCCCTATTCTGGTTTATAAATGCAGCCACAGAGAAAGGTGCCCTGCTGAGGCTGAAATGAGGCTGAAATCAGAGCACATGCCACGAGAGTGTGGGGAAACTGATCACACTGTCAGCAATTCATTTCAAAATGATGTATTTAGTGCTCATTTCACCTTCCAAGAAAAAGGAAAAGGAGTTCCTTAGACTGGAAGGTGATATTGTTATTTTCAAGGACATACCTAAGTTAAAGATTGCAGAAAGGGCAGTGTGAGATGGAGGGAGAATTAAGAGGAAGGGGAGGGGAAAAAAAGGCAGAGCAAACAAGGAGAGCTTTATGCAGAAATTCAGTGCTACCACGCTGTTTGATAATTGCTAACACATGTGGCTTCTCTGTTTCATTGTAGTCGTCCTCGTGAGTTCTGGCGCCTTGACTACTGGGAAGATGACTTGCGGCGCCGGCGACGATTTGTGCGTAACCCTCTAGGATCGACACATCCTGAAGCGACACTAAAAACAGCCGTGGAACATGGTCAGTGTATAAACCACTCCTTGCCAATAGCAGCAGGTACAGTACTTGGTAATGAAGACTGTAACTTCATTATTACAAGATACTGTAAAACAGCCCGACACCACATTTCATAATTATTTACCCCAGAAAGAGAAATTAAATTTCTTATAATTAGTGTAAGGTCCTATTAAATTATGGTGGCAGCTATATTTATTAATTACATAAACAAAACTTACTTAACATAGACCCTTTGTTTCAGGGTAGGAGGATAAAATATTTCTCCTTTTAAGTGACACTCAGCTTTCAGTGCATTAATCCAGGATAGTTACTTAAATCTGTGAATATCAGAAAGATAGACTTTACAAACTAAATAGGTTTCTAGGTTCTGCTGTGGGTGTATATGGTTTTCCTTCAACCCTGGGATTTTAGCATGAGATTATGAAATGGAAGAGATGGTAATAAATGTCCTAGTGCCTGATACTTTCTGAGCCTTGATTTGTAGATGGTTGTGATAGATGACTCTTGGAAAAAGAGAATAGACATTATTTTCATATGTTCTTGTTCTGTATCATCTTGTTATCATGCTTAACAAAACATTTTTTCCTTTTTTGATATACTGCATATAGCTATGATTCAGTTTAGTTAGAAGGCTGACAAGAAAATTGGAAAAACTGAAAGTCCTTTGAATTTGATAATATAATCACTTTAATCATAGAATTTCACCTATTATTTTATAATTTCGGAAAGTCAATGAAGATATATTGCCTAAGGTGGAAAATACTATTCTCCGCACAAAGATTATTTTTGTTATAAAATATAAATTGGTTGTTTTTAATAGGAAGAAATAGTTTTTAATTTATCTTATTCAGGTTATTAATTTAATACAGCAGCTTATTGTTAAGTGATAGTATGTAGTATACAAAATAAACATTAACTTGCATTCAGTAAAGATATTAAGAATTTAGATTAAAAAGTCTGTGATCTTACGTTTGGCCTCAGTAAGGCAGCTTAACCTCTTGCTCTCAGCCTTTAGAGCCATTTCTGGAAGAAAATGTCCACAATATGTCATCAGATATAACACCAAATGTGACATCAGTCCTTTAAAATAAATGATCATTCAGAGAGTAGTCAATAACAAAGTGATCTAAAAGCAATAATAGTCTCAGGGCCCTACATCTTCAGCTACAGGAGGTGGAGAAGGAGAAACAAGATGTAGAATTAATTAAGCCACTTTTGCTTTTAAGGTTTATGTGCTTTTTATGTGGTGCTCTAGATTTCAGAGTTACATATTTTTTATTTTTTTTTATTTTATTTTATTTTTTGGTTAGGTACCCTTTTGTTGGAGGAAAAAAACCCAACATTTTTATAACTTTATTCTTTATATTCAAACAGATACTATCATGTGGGCTTAGAAACTGAAATTTGATAATTTTATGTCTTGTCATTTAACATGGAGTTGTGAATTCTGAAGTCCACGAGTGATAAAAATATTTTTATGACAAATTTTCCCTTTTTATCTGAAAAGAGGGGACTTGTCTAGGATTATACATTGGTAAACTGTAAATCCTTTATCCTGAGAAAGATATTAGTAAATGAATTTAAAATTTATGGCTTAGATTTAATCAGAACTTACTCATTAAAAATTATATATGTAAACATTGTTATAGGATTCTTCATTTTTACTTTTTATTGCATGACTTTATCTTTAAAAAGAATTCTTGTTAACTTTTTTAATGCCAAAAGGGTGCTGTGGCGCTTGATTAAAAAGAAATACATATTAACAATGCTTACTGTTACTTAAGACTTTTATTATCTGGTGTAGATTCAGATTTGACTCTAATTACTCTAAATAGTAATTGAAAGGTCATCACAATATTAATTTGTTATCTATGTGTTATTATCACTTCTAAATTGGGAGAGAGATAAAGTTAAACATTTATGTAATTCTATCCTATTTGGTAATAGTTTACACTAATCTTATAAGGGTTAATATTTAAAACACTGAAAGGTTAAACAAAAACTTAAATCTGAAATGATAATTTTTAAAAACTAAACAAATATGTAGAAGATGCTTCAGTAGTCTTACAATTAAAGAGAGGTGTCATATTGTTTCTGGAAAAAAAGACAGAAGGTCCAATTAATCATAATTTGTACATATTTTTTAACTAATACAAATATTAAATAATTCTGGAAATCAGCACATAGATTTCTCTATGGTATTGTTTGATATCAATGTAATTTATGCTAATGCACTGTATAAGTGAAGAACTTGCTGTTTTAATGTTTTATTAAATAAAGTACCTTGTAGTTGATATTTAGTTTTGATTTTGTGTCAATTAGAAAATCTGGTTTTTATCCTAAATTAGGACCGTTAAAGAAGGTAATGCATATAAGCATATTAAAAATCAAGTATGCAAGACAAAACAGTTAATATATGATCAATAAAGAAGTTGAAATTACAGAATTTTATTATGGATAAATAATCAGTGATGAATTTGAATGTTTTAAAATGGTATAATTGAGGAGACTCAATCAGTTTTGTACTGTTTTATGACTTCTCATCTTTATTTATAATTGATTTGTCTAAGGGGACAGGAAACTTTGAAAATGCAGAATCTTAAAACATTATGAACTATATTATCATTATCAAAGGAAGACATCTAAAAAGAAATGCTGTTGGAGATTTGTTATGTATTTTAGTGCTAAGAGCCATCTTTTTCATAGATTGATTTGATTTGAAGGAAAGCCTCTGGTGTAAAGGTGGCAGAGTAAATACCTGAAGAGTGATGTTCTCTGTTCTAGCGATCAATACTAGCCCCATGACTCTACTTCTGGCTACCTTCTAGTTAAAAACAAATTTTTTAATTCTGACAATTTAATTGCCCTGCCCAAGTTCACATTAACTTGCTTGGGGAAAAGGGCTTTAGGTAATTTTTCAAAGAGAGACCCTCCAAAGTGGTTATTTATAAAAGTCATTTTGTAATGGGAGATTTCTTTAACTTTGCAGAAACTGAGTCATATTTTTAAATTAAAGTTATTACTTCCCCTTATGATTATCCTTTATGGAAATGAGCAGCAAAAAGCAGAAGTGGATATTTGATTCTGAGGGCATTTTCTTTCATATTTTTAGAGTGTATTAGAAATAAGTTGTAATAATTGGTAACATTCTCCTAATACACGAAAACAGATTTTGTCAGTTATTTATTATCCAAGCATTTGAGATCTGGAAAGTACCTAAGGCTAAAGTACAGTCTAACTTTATTCTTTACAGATAAGGAAACTGAGGAGATAAAAGACTCACATGATTCTTGGTAGATAGGGGAATAAAATCCCAGGCGAACTGATGACTAGTCAGATCATCAATGTTATGCTGTAGTGTATTCTAAAATTCATTGTTAAATATAGCAGGAAATTTATATTCAAAGTAAAACCATGCAAAAGTGTTTTGAATGGTAGAAAGATTGGTTTTAATTCAAATACTGAAACATTCTAGCAGTAGAATCCTATTGAATTCAAGACATTTTTATTTTATAGAAAATGTACACGCTAATAGAAACGTATAAGGAAGATTTAATATAGTTTAAAATTGTAAGCATATGGAATGATACAAGTAACTCATCTGGTTTTCTGGGGATGACAGACCATGTAAAGATTCTAAATCATGCCATTCTCCCCTAGCTTTAATAATGTCAGATTCTGTTGCTTCCTTTATAGTATCAGCATGTGTTGTGTTCTCTAATACTTTTGGGGAACTCATGATCATTAGGGGATGAACTTGACTTGTTCTTCTAATCATCCTATTTTATAGTTTTCACTAATATTTCTAGAGTAAATTTTCTTGACTTGGAGAGCCCTTTGGGAATAATATAAACTAGAAAGGAGAATGAGTTTAGGACACTAGTCATGTTTAAAATATTCTGTATGTGTCCTGTTTAGAATATATGGCTATAGTATACACTTCACATCCTAATAATTGGATACCCATATTTATTTTATGCACATATAAAGTCATTGGTAATTTTAATAGTGATCTTTTTTTTTCTATTGATGCTTCTAGTTACTGGTACAATGGACTTTTAAAAGAGGATTTATATATCATAGGAAGAATAGTTTTCTGTGTTCTTTTTCTGTTTTAATTTTATTTACCCACCTATGGTGGATAGGTAAATTAACTTATGCCCAGAGCAAGCTCTGCAGATCTTGAACTTCATGTTTTGAGGAGCAGTTTCTCTTTGAGCTTTCCCATTGCTCTTAGCTTTAATCAGTCAAAAGCTGTGTTTCAAAGGAGGCCTTTTTGACACATTTCTCCAATTTTATGTACAGTTGTACTTTAGTTATTAAGTTCGGGTAAATTTTAAACCAGAACAAAAGGTGAGATTAGATGATGGCAATCTGCTAATAGTGATGTGAAAAATTAAATAGTTACTATGTTTGATACTAATTTTATTAACCATAAAAGATATCAGTCAAGCTTTAAAACTTAACCAAAAGTGTTCTGATTTCTTCAATCAAACATTTATTGTAATGTTGAATATCCTCACAAGAGATACTAAAACAGTTGATACTTGTTTTAATGGTTGAGTATAACAAATGAAAGGTAAAAATATACTTTTCCCAGATATAAACATTATAATTATCTTTTATTTTATACTTGGGACTGTTTTGTTCTAATTTAAAAAAAAAAAAGTTCTGTAGCAGAAAGCTATTAGACCACTGAGAATTGAACACCAGCGCATGTGGTGTGTATTAGAGTACTGTTGGTAATTTTACTGCTGCTAACTTAAAATCCTCAAGGGGGAGTTAATTACAGGAAAACCATTCTAAATATCAGTAAGCTGCATATTTTCCATGACAAGAGGTTTTTTCAGTTGAGGTCGAACAATTCCAGAATCTGAGCTTGTGAAAATAAGTAAATAAATAAATTAAAGTGGGTGTTTGTGTGTGTTCAGTATACCTATGGTATTTCAAATTTTTTTCATAAAATTTTCTTTAATTCAAAAGTTATTGTGCTTAAATATGCCAGCACAGTGAGAATTTATTAAAATTTTTCTAAATTCCAGTTGGAATGGATAGCAAATTATTTTTAGTGATCATTAAATTTTTTGTGTACTGAGCAATTTTTAACCATTGCATATTACCACTAGCTGCTCACATTTTTTGGTAAATGTTGCCAATTAAAGATTCTGTCCCTCCCCCCCAGCATAAAATAAAAATAATGAGCAAGGTGACAAATTTAATTGTTTCTGATGTGTTTGGCAGATGCTCATCAAGTTTGGAAGTGAATATTTTTCATTCTGTTTCTCATGATTCTAACTTAACCTTTAAAAATATACTACCAAAAATAAAACAATTAGTAAAATAGTATATAGCTTACACATTAATATTTGGTTACTGGTTATTTTTGTTTTCTGTGGTTCAGAGCCCAGATTCTGGTACCACATTGTGTGGATTTAAATTCAGATTCTATTCTCACTGGCCGGGTTACCTTGAGCAAGTAATGTGAACCTCTTTGAGTCTATTTACTCAGTCTGAAAAGGAGAAATTACCTGAGGTTTATGAGAATTAAATGAGTTAAATATGTAAAAAATGCTTTGAACACTCCCTGGCACTTAAGAAGTGCTGTTTAATATCAGCATTATTTTTTTTTCCCTGCTTTGAAAAAGGAATTGTAAATCCAGGAAATGAGGAGACTATAATGTACTGATTCTGTTCTCAGATCTAACAGGCGATTGTTAATTTCGTACAATTACTTCATAAGAAAATACAGTTTGTGATTCTTCTTGTATTTCTTAGTGACCAATTTATTTTTTGTAAAATTGATAGTAAATTGGAAAAGATCTTGTTTGGGCTAAAGGGAGTGTTTATGACTTCAAAATAAGGAAATACAAATACTTGAAACATTAACAATGATATAAAAACTGTTATTAGTCTAAAACGTAGCTGATTTGGGGTGTATTTCTTTGTCGCATTTAAAAAACCAAACACATTTTCGTTAGACACTTTAATTTTTTCCAAGCACATATTGAGACCTTCATATGTGTGTAGCATGCTATAATATGTGACTGAAAGAAAATAGTATTTGCTTACCCATGGAGGGTATTCAAAATCCAGTGTAGAAAACTTTCCATGACTTCCTTGTGTAATAGAAAACCCCTACATTCTTTTAGAAGTGCACATAATTATTGTATATAAATGATACACATAGTGAGTTCATAATAAATGATAGAAATTTTACTTTTAACATTATTCATAGCCATGCCTGTTAAAATCACGGAAGCTTTGATTTTTAAAGTTGACTAGGTAACATACATGTCTAACTATTAAGGATAAATTATATAGATAGGTGTTAATCATGTATTGCAAAATGAATGCTGCTTATACTTTTTGATTTGAGGCCTTATGTCTAGGTGGAAGCTGCGGGAGCAAAAACACCTCTGTCCAATTTCCACATCAGTAGCTGTTGTTTTCCTGGGTCAGGTGCTTTGCTGCAAACCAGCAATGTCAGAATTGTAGCAAGGGTTCTAAACTTTGCCTTATGTGATATTATTTTTCAAAATAGAGTTTATATACACATGACCTTTTAAAAGTCACAATCCAGAAGTTACTATCCACTTTTGTGCTTTTCTTAAAGAGAAAGCTGCTCAAATCAAAGGGTTTAAGGTTGAAGTTAGAATTTTCAGTTTCACTGTCTTGTCTTTTTAGCTGCACCTCTCTTTCTTCTCTATGTCCCTGGTTGGCTGTAGATGCCCACCTGGCTGCTTCTGTACCTCCTAGATTTGTTGTGCCCTTGCGCTCCTTCCTTTCCTTTCAGACTTCCTTGTCACAGTGTCTGAGAGTCTGGTTACTACTCTCCACAGGCCGCTCCAGTTTCAGGCAGCATGAGGCTCTTTGCCCAGATGCCTCTCACCCTGGGCTTTCTGTTATGTTTGCCCCCCGGGTGTCTTAGCTCTTTAGTTTAAACACGGGGAGGAGGTAGTTTTTGAGCCTCTACTTAGTTTCCACAGTGCCTTGCTCTTGGATGTTTGTATAAGGGCTGAAGTGTGGGTTCAGGTGTGAGATGTGGCATGGGCCATGTAAAGGAAAGTGGGAGGAATAACGAGAAAGAGAATGTAGTTCTTCTAAGATGCTCTAGCTTTATTCCAGTCAGCTATGGCTTAAGTATCTGTTCTAAATCCTCATTGTGCATCTCCTCTCTTAGCTCTGACCCTTCTTACTTCTGAATTCTCCTTTGCAGTCACTCCCTAACCAACATTTCAAAAAAATTGCCGGTATCATATTCTCAAGCACAAATTTGTCTTATTTCATAGTGTTGTTTCCAAAACTAGGTTCTGGTTTTTTTCTATTAATGAATTTCCAAAAATTGCTACTTTGAACCCTCCCCTACCCTAACTATAAGTAAATAAATGGTTTAGTGAGCGGTACAAGGGTCAGATTTAATGGGATTAGGGTGCTTGTTCAGGGTAGCGTTAGACTAGGCTTGGGGAATTGCGTTTGTCAGAAGGAGTGTGAGTGCCATCCCAGTGCTCTCCCCACCGTGGATGACTCTGTGTAAAATGACTGACCATCTTTAGCCACCCATCCTTACCTCAGTTCCCTCCCCTCTGCCAAAGTATTCTTCCTGAGATGACCGACAGCTTTCTTTGTTTCCTTTTCATTTCAGCTGCAGATGAAGATATCCTTGCTAAAGGAAAACAGTCCATCAAGAGTCAGGCTTTAGGAAATCAGAACTCAGAGAATGAGATCCTCCTGGAAGGTGACGACGATACTCTGTCATCCGTGGATGAGAAAGATTTAGAAAATTTCACCGGTAAACTCACTGTTTCTGTAGATATTTCAACTAGCTCTGGGCCAATAAGCATCTAATTACTTACTTTTTCAGTGTGACCTTTAGGATTACCAGGTTTATACTCACCATTACATAAAGATTGTTTTTGTTCTTCCAAACATTTCCCCCCTCAACTTCAACACTGTTTCCCCTTTATTGTTTAGCCTTTTTTTATCCTACCCATCTTTTTCTTTTACGAATAATTTTCATATGAAAAAGAAAAAAAAGTTTAGAAGCTACAACAGCAGAACAAAATTGCTTCACCTGTCCCATGGGGTTACCTAATCTCTATAAAATGAGAGCTGTGGTAAAATCCTGCCAGTTGTTTTGGAAATAAAGCGTGGAGGCAGATGAACTATTTACTTTGATATACAGGTCTTAGTGAACATGCTGCGTATACACTTAAGTCTCTCAAAAAAATCCATTCCAAGAAAGCTATGGCTTTTTACAGGATTCACATATTTTACCTGATGTAGGAATTTTGATTTGTACTCTGCAGATTTTCAGTTTTACTTCCCTTATGGGAAAAATTCTCTTGTTTAGCCTGAAATTTTAGTCATTCATTAAATGGCTTTTTTCCTCTAATGCCTGGCTCTGTCCCTCAAGGAGGAAAGTCTGAAAAATTCTGTAACTTTCATAGGTGAAAATTATATAATCTTCCATTTTGATCATTTTAATTTAAGAGAAAAAAAGCATTAAAAAACCTTTTATTTAGGGACATATCTGCAACTATGCTGCCTTGCAATGAATGATAATGAAAAGCAAAATTAGAAGATGGTAGCATCTCTGATGACTGTAACCTTTTTGTAAAGTAAAATAAAAATTAATTGGAGCATTACATTACAGGATTAATGTGGCAATGGAAAGTAAGGTGGACACTGTTATTTCTAGTCTTTTCCTTCACATGCATTTACCCATTTCTTCCTCCTTTATTTTGCTGCTTTTTCTTGCTACTAGTAATACATTCATACAGTAATAGAGGTGAAAGGGGAGTTTAATTATATAATCTTGACAATGGCAATAGGATTAAGAAGTAATCCACACTAATAAAGTGGTGTGGGTTAGAAATGAAGTGGAAATTGTCAGGGGTCTTCCGTAGGACCTAGGCTGCCCTAGCTTCTGCAGCTGTCTGCTTACTCTGTAATTGAATGTCTGAGAGTGATTGAAAAAATGTTATTTCTTCTCAGGATTACATGCTAATGTACAGAGGGCAAAAGGAGACAGCAAAAGAACACATAGCTGCTTATTTCATCCATTTATAGGGATGAGCTTTGGGAAATCACTGCTGTTCTGCAGCTATCTGCTGCCCATCTGCAAACACAATGTATTTGTACATTGGGAATAGAGGGCAAAACCTGCTCTGATCTCTGCAGAGCATCCTTTCTATTGTCCTACTGGCACACATTAAGATTGATGTGAGATTAAGGACCAACACCCTTCTAACAATTGATGGAAATGTCAATTCATCTGAATTTTGAAACACTTATTCACCCATTGATTACCTGAATAGGTGTACTGTGTTTATAGGCACTATATTAATTCAGAACTATAAGTGCCAATCTTTCCTTGCTGTTTTCTTCCCCTGTAGGAGTTGTACAATGAGGAAGTGAGTCAGGATTTCCAATTCATACTGCATCTAACTCTACGTAAATGTATGTGTGTGTATATATGTATACATACATGCACATATATAAATATATACACACATATATAATTATTTTAGTCTTTTTTTTTTTTAGGTTTAGCTGTAATATAGTTATGTTCTTTTATCTGTAGTGAACCCATTGTTTTCAGTAGCTGGCTGATTTGTCTCTTTGATAAGCCCTGTGGAGATTTGATTATTCCAATAAAAATTCATTCACTTGGAAACCCACCCTCCAGCTGTTTACTCCCAGAGTCCCTGAACTACACTAATATTAGATTTGGAAGCATTGAACAATATTTAACGGTGGAAAGGCAGGCTTAGAAAAGAACTATTTTTACCTATCTTTCATGGGGTGAAGTTGCTATAGAAGAGGTGTTGTGTCAGTTTGGCACAAAAGCTGTATCAGAGAATATCGTTTAATGTTTCTCACTTCACTAATAAGCTAGTGATGTTTTTGTAATTGTGTCTCAGCCAAACTATAAGCTAACCTCTGGCCTTGGAAGCTTATTGAGTCTTCTTTGCTCCTGGTTGTTGTTCCATGTTGTTAGATCGCCTGAGGCTTGTTTTCTAAATGGAATGTAGATGGACTGACTTAGGCAAAGTCACTTTTACTAGGAGAGTAGACCAAAGGTTTGCAGACTCCCTGTGAAATAATTGCATCGTAGTTTACTGGAATCATTAACTGCCTGTTATAAATCTATTATGAGCATCCTTGGTTTGCATTTTCAGAGCAATATTGGGGTAGACAGAATATGTAAGTGTAGAAAGAGTTGGCAGACAGTGTGGTACTCAGGGTGAGAGTTTTAAAATTAAATGAAATTTCTGATTGAAGCTATTTGATTTTTTTAAAATATGTCATCCCAACTGGTACACCTTGTCTTTTCCTTTTGGCAGGTCCTGTTAGCCTGAGCACACCAGCCCAGCTTGTTGCCCCCTCTGTTGTAGTAAAGGGAACTCTTTCTGTTACCTCCTCCGAACTCTATTTCGAGGTGGATGAAGAGGATACTAACTTCAAGAAAATCGACCCCAAGGTGAGATGATGAGGGTCCGGTTTTATTTTCATGGATTTTTTTTCTCGTGATGAGATGCTGGACTGTGTTTAGATAGCACTGACACTGGTAAAATTTAACAAAATTACTTTGAATTTTTTGCAGAATTGCCTCTGCCTCTATTCAAGGCAGCTACCTTCTTTAGCTTATGATGCCCTTACAAGCTAGTTAGATTATTGAACTTCATTTAGATTCAAAAACAATTTCCACTTAATTGCATTTATCATTAGCTCATTCAGGGCTGGGGGAGAACCTCAGGGAATATTGTCTATAAATATATTTGCTTCAAAGGGTCCAGGATGAATTAAGCTACAAGATTCAGTGAGATTGAGAGTGGAATTATTTTGTTTAGCCTTTATATTTTCTGGCTATAATACCAATATATCACTCTCTTTGCTTTGTCCTCATGACTTACTACTCTGTCGTGCATGCAAGCATGTTTTGTGTGTGTATGAGATACCTCTGTTTCCCATTACCTATAGTTGATTTTACAAGGCACTACATAATTTCCTATTCTTAAATGAAAAGGTAATTTCCCTTTTAAAATGTATTTCTGATTACTTTTCGACCATGTAGAGTTAATTTTACTAAGAGACATTTGTGGCACAGCCATAAAGCCACCATTAGGTTTGTGTCATGAATGTGAGGAAACAGTCTTTGAGAGGAAACAGTCTTTTTAAAAATGAGCAAAATAAGCAACCTGTGGAAAGAGAAAGGTTTAAAAAATTGAGTAACTTAATTTACAGACTAATAGCTTGTGTATGTATGTTTGTGTGTATGAACATACCCATACATAGTCTGATTTTATTGATAGTAAGTTATTTAGTTTTATAATTATGTGAATTAGTAAATTTCAGTGATTTTAAAGTATATCAAGGTAGTTCCTGATGAAATGCTAGAGTTTTATTATGAACTTTACCAACAAATCATCTCTTGTCTTAGGCATGTTTCGGTCTTTGTTTCTAAGTTCTTACCTTTATTAAGACAAGATTTTGTAAATTACATGATAGAATAGCTGTGATGGAACTGAATTGTTTTGAGCATGATAATTCAGTTAACCCAAATATATAGAAAACTTTAATTCTGAAATTTCATCAACCAGAAAAATTTTCTAGTTTGTTTGCATGACTGAAATGTCTGAAAATGTATTTCAATTTCTTTTAAAAAGGAAGGTTATCAAAATTATTTAAACTGATTTGTGGCAGCTGATGAGTTTGAGAGGTTGCCGTTTACTTCAGAATATTCTGTTCTTTTAGACATACACTGCTTCAAATCTAAAATATGATTTAATTTAAAGGTGTCTCGTGAATTGTTCTGAATTTTAGAACCTCTTCCAGTATATTTGGGTAGGCTATTTGGAATTATTTTCTCCTTTTGGGTTGGGGGAAGTTACAACTTTCATTTCTCTGTGATCTTATTCTGTGCAGCATCATTACATTAATTTTCTTTCCCTGTTGCCTGTGTACTACAGGGATCTTTTAGCCTAATCACAGAAATTTTCTTGTACCATTGCAATTGCCTCATATTACAGAAATAAAAACATGCCATTTTATATTCTTATTTTTTTTTTCAACCACTTATTGGAAGGATTTTTTTGATATAGACTTGGGTGCTGTAAGGTTTTTCTGTAGTTGACGACACTTGTGTTACTGCAGTGACTTTCTTTTTTTTGGTTGGTCCTACCTACATTTAAATAGGATAGAAAAAAGATGCTGAATTTGGGGAATTTTTGCTTCTTGAGAAGACTTAAAAACTTTTTTCCTAGGATAGTTGGAGGAAAATATGTATCTAATGGTGTAAATGGTTTTGTGAGTGAAAAGCATGGTCATTTTAAAGATACCATTTTAATTTTTTATAATAACACTGTACCCTTAAATCATTTCTTTGTAAATAAAAGCTCATACTACTGGCTTTGAAAATTTTCTCAAAAAAAAAAAAAAAAAAGAACATTTTCTCCTAGAGATTAAATTCATTTGTATTATTTAAAAAAATTAGTATTTTATCTGAACCACTTAATATTACAGTGAGTTTCTACATCTACAGGAAGACCAGAAAAATGTAGGTTGAAAAGAGGGGAGATGATTTCAGAACTGATAAGATCAAAGTTTCTATTTCTAACAGGGAGCTATTTTCACTAGGGGATTCTTACCAGGGAGCCTACAACTTCAGCCTGTTTGGTGACATGACCTAGTCAGGGCCTGAGGTTTTTCATCTTTATATGCTGTCCTGGGGCTCATCCTTCCATACACTTCTTCCCCTAGTCAGACTTGTTTATTTCATTTTCAAAAATTGCTTTTTAGAACATTTCCCCCAATATTTCTCATTCATGGATTTTCTCAATAAATTACCAACTGGGCTAATTCAAAGAATAAATTTTAAAACCTCTGACACATATTCTGTACCTGGGACTTAGAATTAGCATATCTACTGGAGAATATAGTTACCTCCAGCCTAAAGAAGATAAACCAATTCCTTTGGGATGATTCAGATTTATTTAATAAGCAACTAGATTTTTACCTTAAAAAGCAGAAAGAGGAGGAACAAATGCACTTTTCCTATCTGTAAATTCTCTAAACAGTAATTTTTCTTTGGTCATAAAAGTGATATCAAACTTTTTTGTTTAAAATGCCTACAGGCAGCTTCAGGTTAATTCTGGGAATTTGATTAAAAATTGTTATGGCATTTTTATGGCATTTATGACATGGTTATGGCATTTATAACTAAGCCATTTTAAAAACTGAAGTAATTTATAAATCTGGATTATTCATATCACCATTTACTGAAGGAAAAAGGAATACTGCCGTAATCATTTCATTATTTTTTGGTGTATGATTGATTTCAGTTTTTGTTATTTCAAGTTTGAAGAGGATAAATGAGTGAAGGAAAACTATCAGTTGCTGTGTTAACTACTGAAAAGGCCCATAAACATTTCCTAAGTGTTTCAGACCCAGAGTAGAGTTTTTTAAATTATGGCATAGACCACAAATCTATTTTTAATGTGAAATAATACTTTCTATTTTAAATATTAGAACCAAATTATGTTGTTCCATACAAAAATCTCTTCTTTTTTCCCATCTTTCGATCTTTAATCTTAAAAATTACAGAAGATAGTTGATTAAAATTAATATTTTCTTTTTTCTAAGTATTTTAACAGGTTCTTGTATGATTTAATCTGCAAAATGTGCTGTATTTGGAAATTTTGCATTTGCAAATTAGAATTCCAATGGAACCTTCTTACATTAGTTCCTCAAGTTCCCATCTTTACATTGTAAATTATAAATGGTGACCTCAACTGCCTTCATTTAAGAACAATTCACAACCAGCCAATTACAATGTAAAGTAATATTTTTATTACTGTTTTCAACAAGATTGCTTAGGGTGAGGGTAGAGGTGCAAGAGAGGAAGGGACACGATCTGACATTGGCACTGAGATACACTTAACATCAGCAAAACCTTTTTTAAAAGAGAAATTTTACATATAATTAAATACTTTTTTTCACTTTGTGACAACATTCAGGCAACCCAAAACAAAATGAAATGAGAGAGAGAGAGAGAGAGAGAGAGAGAGAGAGAGAGAGAGAGAGAGAGAGAGAGAGAGGGAGAGGGAGGGAGGGAGGGAGAGAAAGGACAGAAAGAAGGACAAGGGCAGAGACTACTATACACGGATTTGAAAATGTACCTTGGGTTTCATTTTGTGGTGGCAAAGCCCGATTGCTTCTTTTGTGTGATCTTTTAAATTCACATTGTTTGGAAGAAAACGATCACTTTTGTGCAAGAATGTGATTTCGTTTGGCTCGCTGGTCTGCTCTCTCTTTGTCGTCCAGGAACGCAGGTCCTCGGGGCGCCTGCCTCTCCCAGGTGGCGTGCGTAAAAGTTTGCGCCCGGGGTCCCGGCGTCCCCGCCGTCGGGGTCGGTGTCGGTGGCGGAGTCCCGTGGGGTGTGTCCGAGAGCGGTCCCGTCCGCGTCGCTTTTCAAGCAGTCCCCAGCACCCTATAGTTTGTCCAGGCTTTTGGGATTGGTGAGAATTTCCCTGGCCAACCTCCAGGTCTGCTTGGCAGCACTCTCCAGGGCCGAGTGGGGCTTGCCCTGGAAAAGGTCGAGGTTGGGCAGAAAGTAGTGCGGGCAGCGGCGGCACTGCAGGCAGGAGATGAGCTGCAGCAGGATGCCGTTGAGCCGGTCCCCGAGGCACGCCTCGTCCCAGTCCGTCTCCCGCGGGTGCTTCTCGCACTCGTACAGCAGCAGCGTCTTCATGTGGTAGTTGTTGAGCGGCTGGCCCGGCAGCTCCAGGTGGCGGTCCCGCAGCGTCTTCAGCACCGAGAGGCACTTGTTCCGGCAGCCGCCCATCAGCAGGCGGTTCTCCGCCTCCCCGAACTGCAGCACCCAGGCGTCGCTCTCGGCGGAGCTCTGCTTGCCGGTCAGCGAGTAGCACTCCTTGGACAGCAGGTTGAAGCCCTCCGCCTTGACCTCCGCCACGCGGTTCGGGCCGGGCCAGGGGATGTGGGGCATGGGCCACTGCGCAGCGCTGCGGGGCCAGATGCCGGTGCACTTGAACGCCGGCGTGATTTGCACCACGTAGCGCTCCCGGATGCGCAGCTTCACCTCGCTGGTGTCGGCGATCATCTTGACCACGTCCCGGTAGCTGCACTTGTCCACCGCCTGGGCCACCAGCGTCTGGAAGCGGGAGCGGATCTTGCGCGCCGAGAGGTAGCCGGACGCCGTGATGAACTCGACCCAGAGAGACATGCTCCGCTTGCGCCCGTCGCTCAGCTTGAGCACCGCGCAGCCGGGCAGCGAGCCGTCGTCCACGAAGTTGAAGACGCCCATCTGGTTGAGGTAGAGCACCACCTCGAACTCTGTGGGCGAGATGACCTCCAGCCCCTCGTAGCGGGCATCGATCTCGCTCAGGGAGCTGATGAAGCGAGGCTCCTGCACCTCCACCTCCTTCAGCACGTCCGAGACCACCTTGCAGACCTCACGGATGGTCTTGGCGATGGCCGCCTTGCGCGCTTGGCACCGCTCGGTGTAGTATTTGTTGAGCTGGTAAACCAGCTTGGCCTGAGCGGCGATCATGTTGGGGCACAGGTCCGGGCTGTACACCGGCGTCTCGCAGTACGTTGAGGGATCCAAGGCTCAGGCACTGGTGGTGGCCCTGCGGCTCTCCAGACGGTCAGTGCGCGCCCCTCAGCCCCACTTTCCCCCTGGCTCTCCACCTGGGCTGCCCCGTGGACGCTGCAGCCGGCCGGCTCCCTCTCCCGTCTCTCCAGACCCTTTGCCTTCTCTAGAGAACGGGACAGATAAGTGACCTTTGGAAAAGGAAGGTACTTGCGGAGACTTTCTCCGCTCTTTCTTGAAGAGTCGAATAAAGAGGTGCGAGTAGGAGCGATGGGAGGGAGGGGGCAGGAAGAGAGGGTGAGAGAGAGAAACTCAGGTTACCCAGAGATGTCTGCATCCGAGATCGCCCACAAGTCTGGAGATGAGGTCCTTTAGTTTCCAAAGTGAATTTAAAAAGCAAAGCGAAACATTCAGCCTTTCATTCTGAAACTTCTCTTGCGCGCTGACTTCTTCGCCCGGCTTGGTGAGTGCCTTTCTCCTCGCCCTCCCCCAAAGGGAAGGTGAAGGATGTAATTAATGTCCTGAGAGCAGTGAAGTGCAACTCGGCGCAGCACCCTTGGAGGCTCGCAGAATCCCGGCGCCCAGCGTGCGGGCTGGTCTCTTCTCGGGGGTCCTGCTGGAGAGCTTTTCTTCCCCTGCTGGAGGCGTCCTGTGGACTGGGTCTGTTTATTTGCAGTGGGTTCTTGTCTTTCTCTAGGTGCAAACCGCTGGGAGTTGTTTGATACTCATTTCTGCTTCGCAAATTAAAATTTTGGCCCTCGGAAAATCTGTTTTAGTGTGAAGAAGTCGCAGCTTGCGTTGCATCTGGGGTTTAGTTACAGGGGTTCAGGGGTTTTTCTTATTCTCCCCTTTAGGTTGCTTGTGCGGATTCCACTTTCTGAGCCCGCTCTCCCTCCTCCCCTCGACTCACTCTCTCTCTCTCTCTCTCTGCCCTCCTAATCTCTCTCCCTCCTCCTCCCTGTCCCTCCCTCCCTGTCTCCTCTCTCTCTCTCTCTCTCTCTCTCTCTCTCTCTCTCTCTCTCTCTCTCTCTCTCTCTCTTTCTCTCTCTCCGCGGTTTCCTGGAGTTATTTAGTTTATGAATGGTCCAGGGCCATCATGAGGGGGGTGGAGCTTCAGTTCCTACAATCGCTATCCAAGCTGTCAGTGCCTTAACCAATCCCAGAGAGAAGACAGGCATGCTTGGCAGACAGTAGCAGCCACCACTGCACTTGATAAAGAAAGAGGGCAAAGAGAGAAGTAGGAAAATAGGGTAGATAGGAGAGTCAAATGCGCACACACATTTCACAGCCCCCTCTTCTCTCTTATCAGTTGCAAGAAAGAAAAAGAGTCTATGTGAGAGGGACTTCTGGAGATGCTGGAATAACGCGAGGGAGAGTAGCAGTGGTTCAGAAAGGTTCACTTTTTTTCCCTATCAACACTGTGAAGAAGGTGCAAACTTGTGACAACATTACTTTCTCTTGTAGGCAAATGGAAGGAGGAAGGAGCGTTTTGGAAAGGACCTAAAATTTTTTAGATTTTGTCCTCTTGCAAAGTCTTCCTCACTTCCTTTTACTTCCCTTGCTTTATTGCCAAGAGCCAGAGCAATGCTGTATATGTGCACCAGTGCGTGTGTGTGCGTGTGCGTGTGTGTGTGTGTGTGTGTGTAGAGCAGGGTAGAGTGGATATGGGTGAGGGTTTATGACCATAAATCTCTTTTCAGTAATTTCCATATGCGGTTGAAAATGGGGCCGGGTGAAAATAGTGCAAGCACCTTCTTTGATAATTATTTCATCATTAAGGTGGAGATATATTTATCAATGCTGGCTATTAGAGAAAGTTAAGTGAATTGTACAAATTATATGTGCCTTTGTGTGGATGTAGACTTTTGTTGGCTATGCTTTCACATTAAAATAAATCATTACGATTGTTTTAAGCTTAATAGAAATGAAAGAAAGTAAATCTGAACTTAAAGTTTTCTTAAAATGTATGTGTTGTAAATTTAATTTTGAATATATTCTCAGGCAGTTCGGAATTTCACTTGTAAAATGATTTTATTTTCATAATTGACTCATGCTTTTAAAAGACTTCTCTGATGCAAAAATCTATAACTATCCTGTTATTGATTACACAGATGGCTTCACTCTTCCCTTGGCATTTCAGTGAAACTCATGCATGTGCTTTTAGTATCTGCGTTATCCTTTCAAGCTGTACCCATCGTAGCCCTGGGTCCTTCTGGAGGAAAGAAGCTCTAACAGTGTTTCTGACTTACTTGGTATTGAGGGTTTGCCTTTGACCCTCAGGTGTCTGCATTCTGCCTCTTTTTAAAGATAAACCGAGCAGAAGGGACTAGTTTTAGACTTCGAATGATCTATTCTGCCCTGATGCTGTACGAATAAAAATCTGTGAAGCCTTTGGGCAAAGGTTTCAGTTTTTGCAAAATCTGGTATGTGCCCTTTGCAAAAAACCTCTTGTGGGTGGGGAGGGGACGGTTTCACTTTATTAAAACATGACCAGGTGAACCCGAATTCAGTTGCATGGGTTAAGTTTATTTCTCTCCACCCCCTTGACTGCCGACATTTGGACCGCTTGGTTCTTTCTTGCTTGTCTGGTGCAGACGGCTGGCACCTTGTCATACCTTCTCTCTTTGCGGTCAATCAGTCCCTTTCCAAAACTCATTGGCCCTTTTTCTTTTTAAAAAATCAAGTCGGATTTATTGCTGAGAATCCATCCTCAGTGGACCGAAGTTGGTTAGAACAGTCGAAAGTAAGCTTCCCTGAAACTCTGGAGAACCAGGAGCTTCAGTCTCTGCAGCGGCAGAGCCTTGGTGGGGCTGCTGACTCCTGCGTTCTTGGGGGCTGCCACTTGGCTAGAGGGGACCCTCGGCGCCTTGGGGCTTCGCGCTTGTGGGCTGGGTAACCTGCCTGTTGCCCGGAGGTCACAGTGGCTGCGCCCTGGGAAATATTACTGGGTAGGAGGGACCTTTGGGTTAGGGAGTTGTGTGGCCAGCCAGCCGCGGATCCGAAACGGAGTCCCCCGAGGGCAGCTCTCTGGGCGGAGACTGGTGGCCGGGCTCCCGGAGCGACCCCTCCCCGCCCCGAGGTGGCCACTCCTGCCCAGGCGCGCTCGCTGCCCAGGCCTCGCGGCGCGCGCGGACCTGCTCGGCCGCCTGGCCGGAGACGCTCGGGCGCGAGGGGACGTTTGCGAGAAGACCCGGGGGTGACCGCAGCTGTCCCCCCTTCTCCCCGGGCTCCGTGGGGGGCGCCCCTGGTCGGGATCGGTCTGCAGCCTCCCTATTTGGGTGGGGCGCGGGGCGCCCGCCTGACACCCTGCTGCTCCCCTCCTCCGGGCTTTGTCAGGGCGTCTAAGTTTCGTGGCACCCCTGTCTCTGCATTTCGCCACTTTTCCTTGCGGAGGCCGAGGGATGATAAAATGTTACAAATGTTTTGATTTAAAAACAATTCATTACCAATTTACCCTGTCTAAGGTGGATGCTCTAGTAAATAATAAATCAGTTAAACAAAGGCGACTTTAATTTATTGCCCGTGGTACTAATTAGAAACATCATTCGAGCAATAAACTTAAACACTTCCAGCAAATAATGCTCCCTCTCGCCGGCTCCCCACCTCCCCTCCCCCACCCTGCGCCCCGCCGGCTGCAGGGCCGCTCGGCGGCGCGTTTGCGGATCCGGCTCTTCCTCGGGTCGAATAATTGAAGGGGGAAACGGGTATCCGAGGAGGCTGTAAATGAAGAGCCCCTGTCACCTCTGCTTTTATGTGTGTTAGTGCAGAAGTCCAGCAGCAGCTCCTTGGCGGTGCATTAAAATGAAGTGGCAGCCCCTTCTGCAGGGGAGACCATATTCTATTAGAGGCCATGTGAGGAACTCTAGAGGCTAAAAGCCACTTCAGGTCTTCAGACCGATTGATCTGTATTCTCTGGTTATAATCCGTCTCATCATACTTGAGTTAATGAGGCAAAAGAGCGGGAGTGAAATCTGATGGTCCTTGACAAATTCATTAGGGAGGCTGCGGGACATTTTATTTGACTGTTAAACATCTTGTTTGTTTGGTTTAGGCGGTGCCAACATCAGCATGCTTCTGCCCAGGCTGGTGATGTTGGGCTGTCCACAGACGGTTCCTAAAGAGACGTGGAGAACAATCAGAGGGGGATTTGAATTTTTTGTTTTGGGTGTTTGGGTGCTCCAGAACCTGCAGACTCCACCATCACCGTTATTACATTAGGAACTTGTTATGAGGATGTAGATGATAACACTGAGGAGAGCATGTTTTTAGTTAACTGGAAACTAACATTTAATGTATGTTTAAAGTTTAATGTGAAGTTTCCCATTTCCTTAAAAAATTGTCAAGTTATGGCAATGGCTATAGTCGTTTTTGAAAAATGTGAGTGTTTAAGTTGCAGAAGGGTTGTCAGAGTACACACTGCATTCTATTTTAACTTAACCATGGTTAGACTATTAATTATTAATTGAATTTCCTCTTGAAGTGAAACACTTATGTGTATAGACATTTGGAAATAAAAAAAAATAACTACAAATAAGATATTTTACAAACAAAACAAGCATATTTTAATTTGAGGGCCTTTTATTTTTTAAATAGGAAGCAGAACTGGGTGGTTTTTAAATGGTGTTCATCAGGTGATGAGTTGATAGACTATTTTAAAAAAACTAAAATAGTTCTAATTGAGGAATAATGAGCGATCAGGCGCGAATGCTAGTCTTATAATATTCTAATATAACGTAGTACTTAATTTTTGCAAAAATTTTCATGAAAAGAAACAATTCAATTGTGGTACTTGCTTGCAATGAGAGTATTCAGTCAGCTTTTCCTTCAGCAATTGACTTAAACAGCCTTAGCTTAAGTGCTTTGAGAAAGAACCCTGTCTTCCATTTATAGGAAAGCAGTATGAGAAAAAAAAAGAAAATGAATGCTCTTTGCCTGTCATTTTTATACATTCTTGCACTGCTGATGAAGCTTGAACTGCTGCAGGGAATGTATGGATTTGAAAAGAAACGATTCAGTAGTTCATGTTGTGTTTCTCACAAGCAAAACCAAACTAATGACTGAAGTCAGTGCTTCTGTACATCTGACAGTTATAATCCTGTTTACATTTCTAGAGAATACAGAATCCTTAAACGGTTTCATTTTTTGCTGATCTTTCTTTAGAAATGTGTTTATTGAGTTAAACTTTAGTAGTCCTTTATACTTTATATAACAGAGAGTGAAAAGATAGCCATTATTTTATTAACTATAGATATTGCATACAGTATTCCAATGACCTGTACTGAAGAGCTTATCAGTTTTGAATTCTGTGATTTTATTTTCCAGGAAAACATTTTAAAAGTATTCAAAAATGATGAGATCATTCACTTAAAAAAAGACCTTCTCTGTAGGACTTTTTGGAAAACAAAAGGCCATGCATTTTGTTAGTCTTTTCCTTTAAATCTAACTCTGAAACATCTCTTGGGTTGCTACATTTTTGCTTCTTTTGTACTTAATCATTCAACATACTGATAAAAATGCTTGATTTTTTTTTTTTGAAGAAAATTCTTTTTATAGTCAAACTATAAATGGAGCAATAAACAGCTTTTAAATTCTCTGAATTTGAAATCTATTCCGGTAAAAACAGAAAGTAAACAACCCAAACACGATTAGTTTGTATTAATCGATGAAATTTTATTGAGGTAAAGTAATTCAAATATCAGAAAGAAGCTTTAACAATAATTTCCTTATTATACTATACACATTGTATTAAAAGTCAAAACCATATTCTCTGTCAATGATCTAATTTTTCAAAACTCCAAAATGCCAGAGATTGTTTCTGAGCTATGAATAATAATTATTCTGGAATCAATCTAGAGAATTACCAGTAACTGAAAATTTTCTTTGAGCCTTTTGCTGTAGTGCCTATTAATTTTAAATGGTCAATCAAGCTGCTGAAATAAGATTTTTTTTCCTCTCATAAAATAGCATGAAAAGTACCCCCAAACCTTGTAATCTCTTTGATCAGTAACCCAAGGGTATTGATCTTATTCGAAAAGTATAAAGTTGAGCTAATATTCTGTCAGGTAAAAGCAATAGCTTTATGTGTAATAAGCCTATTAACAGTGTTCTCGTATACTTTGAGTATTGTTTTGTGGGCCTTTTTAAGTTTGTTTGGATTAGCTTAGGTAGCACATATGATTAGTGATGTTTACACCTATTAGACTTTTATAAGTCTAATTCTTGTATTATGTAGCAGGGCAAGAAATTTGAGAGTGCAGTGTATGATAGTTCCTTTCTACATTGAATAACAGCTGTATATATGTGAGTACTTTATTAAGTTATACGCAGATTGGTCTCATCCAAATGAATAATGATAAAACAGAGAACACGTACTCAGGAAAAACAGAAATTAGTAACTTTCAATGTGGTTGGGAAGTACGACTGTGTTATTGAGCTAGGCTATGAAGTTAAGAAAATGTGAGTTAATTCAATGAGTTTTCCATAGATGTTTCATTGAATTTACTATATTCTCATTTACGTTGATATGTGTATTTTGGTCTTAGCAACAAATTGTGTAATTTTTTTTTCTCATTTTAAATACACACTTCTTTGAGTTGTAGCAGTTATATTCTTTTACTTCATAGTTAAGCAGATTTTGTTTCAAAAAGTTAGAATAAAACACACAGTCTTGCCTGTCTTCTTTCCTTCCCACCCTCACACCCAGCTTGCATCCTTCCTCCCATCTTGCCCCACCTCCCTTGTTAAGGTACTATTAAAAATTAAATTTTATATATCAGTTATCTTTGACTTTTCGTAACATACTATAATCTTCAATAAATTAAAGTGTTCTTTTAGTAGTATCAACACTTAGCTATTTAGGAGTGACTGTAATTTGTGGATTATTATTTGTCAAAGCTTTTGACTTCGATTCATTTCACAACACTGAATTTTATGGTTTAAAGAAAGTGTGCTACTGTGCTTACTAAAATACTACTACTGACTCACATGGAAAATACATTTCTTGAGATTGTAAAGTCATCCCAGCCCCATTTCTGCTTCCCTTTGTGATCAATGCCAGGCATTTATGAAACATCTAAGGATGTAGATGATGCCTGAGTACCGAGATGTACTTAGATCCAAATATAAGACTTGACAGTACAGTCTATATTTTTTTGAGATCATATAAGACATTCTATGCAACGTGTGCTTAAAATCATCAGTTAAGCATATCGTATGAACAGGTTTTAGTTATAATTTATGAAAACTAGTCCTTTTTTAAAAACCTCTTCAGTTTATTTTCATATACATTGGCTCTAGAGCACTGCGTTTATGTTACTACTAATCCCAGTAAATTGGCATCAATTTTCTGCTAAAGTTACAGGAAATTTTTAATGGACTTTATGCTTTTTTGATGTTAAAAATCTAGCCTGTTCCTTTCTTCAAACATTCTGCATTAGAGTAAAAAGAGATGTGCTGAGAGGTTTCTCTGATTCCTTGTAGTGGTTAAACAATAACAACAAAAATCCTTCGTTGGCTCTAATCTATGTATAGAAGACATCTGTGTTATACAAATGAAATAATATTTGATGATCTAAGGAATGGAAACTTTTCCTTTAACCATCTGAAATAATGCTAGGATATAAAACAGCTGTCTTGGCCTATGTATATCAAGGTTCTGCCAGTCTGTTTCTTTTCTGAATTTTGCTTCTCTATCTTCTCTTCTTATGTTTGGATCATAGAAAGTCTTTCCCTTATTTTCTGACTGGTTTTGTCTGTAGACAAAACCTGAGTTGGTAGGTTTAAATCAGTCTAGATAGAGTGAAAAATCTTTGATCTATGGCTATGACGGTTTCCAAATGATTTGCTTGCTGGGACCAGACACTGTCCATGCCCTTTCACTTTGCTATCAGATAGGTATACACAAAGGATCTGAAAGGCTACCAGATGCATAGTTAATCATCATATTAGATAAGTAAAGGGATCCAACCATTCCTAATTAGATCTTCTCTTTCTAATAGTTATTTGTTCTATAGTACCTTGTTGGTTAAATGCGCTCAAATATTCTAATCTTTTAAAAAATGAGGCCAAAACTTGTTGTAAATTGTAGCATTGATTAAGAATGAGTTATACAAATCTATCTATTGTTTTTAAATAGAGGTTGTTGCTGTCACATAACTTACCTGAGTAGATAAGATAAAGGGAGATAGTATGATAGTATTTAGAGAGCATTAGTGTGGGGGATTGGGTGAGGGAGAAGCCCTGAATTTTTTTATAGTATGACCACAAACTGTCTGAGTGACCTTGATCAAGCCGCTTTCTCTATTCACTGTTCTCTCAATTGTTAAATGGAGGGATGAATTAAGAGTTTTTTTCCTGTCTCTTCTAGGTATAAAAACTTTTAACAGTATTATTAAAGTTGCTATTTACATCTTTATTAGTTTACTTCAAATCAGATATCTTCTGCAAAAATTAGACTTTCAGTGTTGCTCTAATATAAGCATATTAAAGTTTTTTACATAAAAATCATAGAAAGAATAAACTTACAAATGGTTCATATTTTAGGCTTAAGGGCAAAACATTACAAGTTATAGATTGGAGACACTTGTGAGGAACAACCAACTAGCAACTTGGAATAAGCTCTAGGAGTTAATAATTATTGTTTGACAGGAGGTGAATCATAAAAATATGAAATCGAAACCACTATGAATTCTTATACCCACATACACATTTACATGTATGTATACATAGAGTATGCTTAAAGGTGTACGTAAAAGTCGCAGAATCTTTTTTCTTAATATGTCAAATGGCTTTCAATGTTTCTGACATTTCCATTAAGATTAGATATTCTGTAAACGTTAGTTCGTGGTGCCGAAGAAGGTTCAAATTCACAATTATATTTAAAAGAAAAAGTCACTGACATTGCTCTCAGTGACTATCGTTTCACCATATTCATGTTGTCTTAGAAGGTAGATCCAAGCAGGGAAAAGCGTTTCAAAACATGAACCACTGAGTGAGTAAAAGTTTTATACCACTTTCCCATATTTTTCACTTGTTTTCATCAGAAGATCTGACAAGCATAAAAGTGTTAACATCTTTTATTTTACAGATGTTCTTAGTTTTCTCTCAAACTGTAAAAGATGCTATAGCAGAGAAGCATGGTAGGAAATAATTTCAACACCTTCTCTCACTTATGTGATCACTTATTTGTCTAAGCTTGTGGATATTTTTGGAGAGAGGGAAGTGAGGCAGGAAAAGATAACAGAGAAATCTAATTGTTCTCATTTTGAGATATAGATCAATCGGTCTGTCTGCTGTATTATGTTTTCTAAAATAGCTTTGCAGTAGACATGATTGAGTTATTTATATTTTATTTTATGTTTATTGGAAGTCCCTCATTAATGCAAAAGGTGTGCCAGGTGACCACTGAGAGAGTTGTTGATGATGTGAGTTTGCAAAGTAAAGTTAAAGGACTGAAATGAGAAATGTGTTGCTATTTGTGAATTTATGTTTTATCTCACTTCACTTGAAAATTTATGAGTAGCGTGGCTTAAGGGTGCTGGAGTTGTGTGTTCCAGGGCTTGCCCCTACTGATAACACCCTTGTTGGCGTGAAAGTGCAATGCAAATTATGACAGTTACAACCTTCTGTTTTGTTTAACCTGTCAGTAGATTTCCTGGCTCAGTGCTGAGGGCAATGGTGTGTTCAGCTAGTCCATATTCACCTAAACTTAAAAGGTCAGGTTTCTACAGGCAAGCCTAGTCAAAGCCTAATTGATGAGGAGGGCAGGGAGACAGAATTTACTGTTCTGTTGGCTAGTTTCATATCGTTAGGTTGTCCTGAAAGCATCAGGCAGTCACAGCCCCTTTCATGTAAGTGCTGACCCTAGACAGGA
This sequence comes from Talpa europaea, assembly GCF_964194135.1. Lineage (NCBI taxonomy): Eukaryota > Metazoa > Chordata > Mammalia > Eulipotyphla > Talpidae > Talpa > Talpa europaea. The sequence goes on from NC_140077.1 coordinate 106,081,354, forward strand.
GCTGACAATCAAAGGAGGCAGCCACAGGAACCAGTGCAAGTAGGCTATTGATTTTTCAGTTAGGTCTAAGTAGTTTGTAGTATGGGTAATGGGTGACAGAGGCAGGTATGTCATTATCAATGAGCTCCAGAACAGTAGCGACAACCCTCTCTCATATTTCCTTCAGCACTGACAGTATGCATCCAGAGGCGGTCAATAAATCGCCCAACCTTTAACTGACAAGTGACTTGGAGGTTTAGGTTGAGGGGCAGAAGTTATAGAGCTAAACTTGTCTACTTGAACATACGCTGGATCTAGCAACGGAATTAAGTAATTATATTGTTGTGAGGTTTAAAGTTTTGATTTGGGTAAGCCTGCAACTCTGAAAATGAGAGTTAACTTTTAAGCCTTGAGTATTTCGGAAGCATATTTACTTACTTAAAGAAATAAATGGGTCAGTCATTTGTAAAGATGCTCTGCAATGATAATTAAGTTAGGTAATTATGCAGCTTTTAATTAAACTTGATTCTTCTTTAATCAAAGATATCCTTGTTATAAAAGTTCAGCAATTAGCAATTTCCTCTCAAAATCCTTTTAAATTCCTGAATACTTTTATAAATGTTTTAACTGCAGAGCAGTTAAATTGGGGGGAAAAAAGCTGTAACTATTTGTAAATGTGATGTATTAGCCGCTAAGCAGTTGCTATTTGACCTTCAAATTTGTTTTATATTACTTTTCAGAGTGAAATAGTCAGGAATAGAACTTTTAATGATTAAAATTTGATGAATTATGGTTGCTTCCGAATTTAAAAAGAATTTTTTTAAAAAGCATTTCATTTGGATATTTACATTTAAAAATAGATACAGTTTATGTTCACATAAATACACAAATGTGGCAGGTTTTGACTAAAAGTACACATGTTGTAAAAGGTGTATAAAATATTGTCTATTTTGTCACAAAATGTAAGTAATATAAAGAGAAGATAATATTTATAGCTAGAAGTGGGAGTTTGGGTTGTACCAGGATCCTTGCAAACTATCATATGCTTACATTTTTTGAAAACTTTAAACAAATTGAAATAAAACAGAAAAGTAAATGTTTTTAAAAACTTCCTTAAATAACTTATCGCTATGATATCTTGTTTAACACAGTGATATAGTACAGAACCAGAGTCTGCAGTACCATCTAACAGTGGCGTACACAGTGGGACCACATGAATCATTTGCATTTACTCAATGCAACTGAAAATTCCTTTTTTTTTCTTTTTTAAACTGAACTGAGGATATGGATACATAAATATTCTCCAATTTTGCAGTGACTTATCTGTGTGAATAGCCCTCTATTCTTGTAGAAGAAATAGATAACACAGTTTAAAGTAGTGAAAGATGTTGAATTGTTGTCTTAGTTTTAAAGAAGCTTTGAGATTATGTAATTAATATTTAATGAAATTTTGTTCAGATCCTTTGAATTAGCTATTTTTTGAGGCTTTACAGATTCTTAAAACATGATTTCTTTTAGAATCATTATTTTTCTTAAGGATTCACTTAATCTGGTTTTTTTTTTTTTGTTGTTGTTGGATTAGACAAAAGATGTACCTGAGCATCTTGTACTCTTATTGTTAGCTATAAGCACAGTTTCTTTTGCTGTATTTGCAGTCTTTCCTGAATACAATGTTTTTTTTAGGAATAAAAAAGAGCTGAAGAAAGGGGGACAAATTAAATTTTCATGAAAGAAAATCCTAATCAGCAGTGACAGTGTAAGAGAAAGATGATTGCCACTTGGTCATTGTGGAGAGGCACTTAGATTTGGTGTCAGTGCTTCTGTTAATGATGACTAATGTCTTTCTTAGAGCAAGTGCATGCTCCAACATACTGCTACAGCCTGGGGGGGGGGTTGGGGGGGGTTGCTGAGCAGTAGGCATCATGCAACAAAAGCATTAGGTGTCGTAAAACAAAGACTTTTTAATGCAATCAACTTGGCAGTCTCTGATACTAGAAAAATGTAAACATAATGCTAAGGCATTTACCAACAGATTTCATGTCCAGTACTATGAGATACTATTTTTAAATTAAGATACAGAAATAAATCAAGGACTGTTAATAAGATGTGCTCCCTATTTGTTATAGGAATGGGCACATACAAGTGCACAGAATCACTTGTGCTAAGAAAGTTTTGAAAAGAGAAACTTGCAGCTCTTTTCTCATCTGCATTGCCCTATCCTCAATAAATGCTATATAGTTATAAAAGAGAATGAATGACTCAAAGGATCTTTTTAGGTCCTTTAAATATATTGGTTACAAAAAGATGACATGTGTTATTTCTTCAGTTTTTCCCCAAAGTGTAAGACTTTTCAGGAGGGCAATTGCAATGCTTGTCATATTTTTTCATATATATCTTACTGGCCTGACATGTCTTGAGAACCATGAGAACACAGATGTCATTGCATTCAGACAACACTAATTACTCTGGGATTTTTGCAGCCTCAGTGCCTGCATGTAACTGTCGATTATGATTGTTCATGCAGTCTACAGTGCGGACACTTTGCACATGAAAATAGTGAGGTCCAAAAATAGTGAGACAGCCCTTTTAGTCCCCTATTGTTCTCTAATGGAACTTGGAAGAAAAATATTCTTGACACATCAGTTTCATCCAGTATTTTGCATTTGAACCACGTTTAGCAACATTTTCCATTTTGAAATAAGAGTATTATGCTTTAGTGTTTTATGAAATCTATTATCCATCTGTTCTTTAACCTTCTTGTACAATCTTCTACATTACTTTGTTTTCAATCTTCATGGGAAAGCTTGATGTAGCTTATAGTTTAAGAGAAACACTAATTGTGGTATGCATCTTTTGAAAGTGACAGTGCAAAATAATAAATATGTATGATATGTTTTTCTGGTGTGTGATTTAATGTTTAATGAGAAGCTGCAGCAAGTATGGCTAGTCTCAGTTTAGATAAGTGCAATCATCTTATGCCTTTAACACAGGTCAGTTCTTTGTTTAATTTTCTCTGTAACATTCTGGATTTCAGTTGATTCATTGTGTTTGGGTGGTTTCAAAATATCAGAGGTCAAATGGTGGTCATATCTAGACCCTCACTATTAAATGTGAAGACCAAATGCATGTTTTGATAAAAAGCATAATCTGTGTTAATCACTGATTGAAAATAAAAAACTCCAATAATGTAACTTCATATGCTGATGAAGCAGAAATTGAAGCAGCTTGATCAAAGATGTATGATGAGATAAAGCTGCAGTCTCTGCTGTACAGTTATAGTAATTATGACTAATGAACCGTCCAGTCTGGATGAAATGGCATGCCCACAGGGACTGTGTCCAATCAGTTGTGACTTATGCAAGCTGAACAAACCATTGATGGGGTTCCAAATTCTATATTGCAAGAAGTATTCTCTTTATTATTAATATAACATTTTTAGAGTCACATGAAGTGATCGAAAGTCATCTAAATTTCATTAAATATAGAATATAATTTTTTCATATGTTTATTAAAGTTAAATGCATATTTATTGTGACCTCTGTTTTACCTCTACTTCCTTAAACACACTTTGGTCTCTGTTTTATAACTTCCTACTTGTTCTATTGTGCCACTTTTGACTCCCTCTTTTTTTAGAACTGGTATTTACTTTTATCAGGGAATGTTGGTATATTGTTCACTAGTCTAATATTAGAGAGATGTTTTTACAATAATAATAAGCATCGCTTTAATTGCTTTACATATATTAACTGATAAATTCTGATAACCACCCTTACAGGTAGGTGCTTTTTTTGCAAATGAGGGAACTGAGATGTGGGAAGGTCAGGATAACATGCACTTATAAACTCTAGTTATGTTCAGTTACTTCTTCACTTGGTATGTTCTAAGTAACTAGAGCTTTCAGGATAGAGTTTAAGAATGCGTGCTTTTGATAGGAATATGTATCTTAAATGTACTAAACGTGTTAATTTGATGCACTCTTAAAAATCTATGTAAAATCTTTTAATTTAAAATAAAAGTATATTCACTACAAAAATATAGTAGTGTTAGTAAAATGAACTTGGTTAGTTTTCTTTTGATATATCTACACTAAAGTTTTTCTCTTCAAGCCTAGTACAGCCTTCATCTTAATAATTTCTTTTAATACTCATTTATTTATGCATGCAAGAGCTGGGGTGTAAGCCAGAGGTGTGGAGAGGGTGAGAGGATTCACCAGGGACAGAGTGGGGAGCAGAACAGGCAGATCTACTGAAATACACTGCTGAAGGGAGCAGTGGGCAAGACAGGAGAGGTCTGCTGTGCCATGTGGGTAGCTCCCTGCCCGGGCATCAAACTAGTGCTGCAGTGGCTATGGATAGCTTCATAGTGCTGAGACTTTTGAGATTTTGGTGCTCATCTCTCTCTAGTAGATTGCTTACTGTCATTAAAGTCAAATTTTTAATGTAACCTTCTAGACATAATATTCTGAAAGTCTTTTAAAGCTCAATTGAAGTGACATTTGCACAAGAATATTATTGAACTCTTATTCTGTGCCAGGCACAATGCTAAGCACTTTGTTTTAATCATCTCAACAAATCTATGAGTTATATACTATCATTACCTCTGTCTATATATCATAGAAACCAAAGCACAAAGTGATTGAGTTAGCATGGTTCATTCTAAAACTAGGAAGTAGCAGCGAATTACTTGCAAAAATGTTGACAGTTTATTTTAAAGCACTCTAATTCCTATGGTTTTTGTGTCAATGCCTTGCTATATGATGGTCCCTTAATTTCTTAAATGATGTTCATTGCGTACCTACGTACCATGTCTTCTGGAGATACTCCAAATCCATCTTTCTTCCTGTTAATTTTCAGAAGAGGAGGCTAAAACATTGTTATCCTGCTCTAAAATGTGATATGATCAGGTAATGCAGGCAGATTGAGAGCTATCTGATTTTTTTTTTTAAGTTCATGAAAGACCAAATTAAGTCAACAATATCATCATTTTATGCAAGTTTGGAAATGATTGCAGTGTAAACTATGTTGGGTAATCTGGTTAGGAAATTTCCAAAGTAACAGTAGTAAATCATAGGAAAAATACTTGAAATTTAAATCTGTTTATAAAGTGATTGGTAGTTACATCCATGACTGTTTATAAAAGATGGAAATGGAGTTAATAAAATGCTGCATATTTTATACTTAGGAAACATTGTGGCTTATAATGAGTCTTTATATACAACAAACCACTGTGTTATCAAAGAGGAAGCAGTTTGCCAAATATAGTAAGCTCTCAGAAGTGAACTGACATCAATTTCAGTTTCTATTTAGATTCAGCTTTAATATGAAAATTGATGGCTTTCTGTTTCATTATTGCTTCAAACTCTATGTTTAAAAACATTTTTTTTAAGATTAATTTTTTTATACAAGAGTTGGGGTGCAGACCAGAGGCGCTGGAAGGTGAGAGGATTCACTAGGGACAGTCAAACTCTTTTTTTTTTTAAAAGATTTATTTATTTTTATACAAGAATTGGGGTACAGGTCAGAGATGCGGGAAGTGAGAGGATTCACCAGAGACAGAGCAAGGAACAGAACAGGCAGACGGACAGACTGAAGTATACTGCTGAGGGGAGCAGCGGGCGAGACAGGAGAGGTCTGCCCCACCATGTGGGTTTCTCCCTGGCCGGCCAGGAATTGAACTTGTGCTGCAGTGGCCGCAGATTGTTTCATAGGTTGTGTCTTAACCCCTGTGCCACCAGGGAAGCCCAAACTCTCTATTTTTAAAAGTCAACTTTGTATTACTTTGATTGAAAGAATTTAGATACTGAGTTCTTGCTTCCTTAATGAAGATCAGTTCACATTTACCTAAAAAATTCATCATGGTAAATATTACTTGTATTACTGAAAGCACTTTATTTTTTATTGAGGTAATTATTGATTTGACTTTATTTAACCTTTTGTTTTATTTCTTTGTATTCCACGTGTAAAACAATACCATCCGGTATTTGTCTTTCTCAGACTTACTTCACAAATTGTAATCCCTTGTAGGGCTGTTGTTATAAATGGCAAGTTGGGCCTCCCCGGTGGCGCAGCGGTTGAGCGCTGGGTTGCGAAGCTGCCCGCGGCCTCTGCGGTGCCGGTTCGATCCCCGGCTGCTCCCCGGCCACCAGAGGAGGGTCCCACATGGCGCGCAGACCTCTCCTGCCGCCCGCTGCTCCCCTCAGCAGTGTACTTCGGTCCTTCTGCCTGCTCTGCTCCCCTCTCTGGCTCTGGTGAATTCTCTCACCCTCCCGCGCTTCTGACTGTACCCAGTGCATGTATAAACAAAACAAACAAACAAACAAATAAATAAATTAAAAAACATGCCTCTAAAATAAATAAATAAATGGCAAGTTTATCTTTTTTTTTTTTTTTAATAGCCAAGTAGTAGTCCATTGAGTAAATACACCACATCTTCATGATCTACTTATCTGTTATGGGCTCCTTAGTTGTTTTTATAGCTTGGCAGTTAGCCTGAAGTCAGTATTAGTTATTGATCTTTCTTTAATTTTTAAGATAAAATTATTTTAAAATTCCTCCTAAACAGTTTACTTAGAAATCTTTAAATAGAAGAAAGTGCAATAACATCCTAAATGATAACTTGTTATTTTGAAATGAATCTTTTTATATATTGTGGTTTACTAAGTCATATTTTACTCAGTCATGAACTTTTTTTAGAGATTATTTTATTTTAAACTTTTTCGCGTAGAAGAACTGGGTTGTAGGCTAGAGGGGAGGAGGTGAGAAGATTCACGAGAGTGTCTGTCATGAATTTGCTAATACTTTTGTCTCTTTTAAATAATTCAGATATTTTACATTAATATTCAGAATTGATAAAAGTATCCTCGTTCTTTATAAGTTTCTTATAGGGGAACTGAAATGGTAAAGCTATATAATTAAAACTTTAGTGATATTTAAAGAATTTCAAAAGATATAATTATTTAAATGAAAGAATAAAAAATCATTTCTGTGCTTGATTTTACTTATGTTAGGTTTTATTCATGAAGAAATTGGGGAAGAGAATGACCAGAAATGAAAACAAAGTGTATAAGTAGTAAATTTGGGGGTAATTTAATCTTCTTCATTGTTGTTTTAATATTTATTTAGTAAACTTAAATATATGGAAATGTAGCTATATTTCAAAGTTTAATGTATTTTTAAATGACATTAAGGTTATATAGATTTATAGATTATATAAGGTTATATAGATTTACCATATTTTTATTTTTATGTGTTAAACTAATAACCATGATTCCATTATGTGTGACTTATACTTTGTCATGGGAATTGTTAACTGGAATTACCAGAAGAGCTATCATATAAAATGTATATATAAAATCTTAGTGTATATCTACTACTCTACAGTGTCATATGAAGCCAATATACAATATGTATATTTTAAAGAGTGCAACTCTAATGTTTTAGCCTTGTGATAATGTGATACTAATATTGGTAATTCTTGTTAGATTGCTAAGGTCTGTGTATCTAGATGTATATAAATGTGTATAAGGTTAGAAAAAGAGTACTTTAAAACAAACTTAATTCCTGGCAGCAGGGAAACAGAATGAGTAAGAAAAAATTTCAGGCATATAATAGCTCTCACTTTAAGAACATTTGTGCGGTTTAAATATGAGAAGGTCTTTAATGTATTGAATGTGGATAATCTTAAGAAAATGTATTGTAGATTAAATGTTATTATATGACCTTTCAATATTTGATACTTCATGGAATTTGACTTGATTTGGTTAGTTTCCTGAGTTTTACATAACTTTCACACTAGGTGTCTAAAAATCCCCCCCCCCCCCTTAAAAACATGTGGGTCAAGACTGGGGAATGTTTGGGACATTGTTTTTGTGTGGAGAAAATGAATATACACTTATGTTGCTAGTTATGACAACTGTGTATAGCAGTGAGAGTATGTGTGCAACCATCCTGTCATCATCTCTGCTGCTCATTCAAATTTGCAGATAGAGTAAATGTACATAGCTTTCTATAGAAAAATTTAAAGTTGAGATTGCAAAGGGGAGATAAATATCATTGGAAAACACCCAGTGAATACTCAGCAACAATGAAAAGAGCTGAAGTGAGCAGAATATTATATGCTGATTGGTAGATTTGCAGACAAGGAAAAAAGGCATTGACTAGCCTTGTGCATTTAAGGCCAATCTTTATGTACGAGCCAAGATGCTCAAGAGATTCTGTGTTAGCAGAAATAACAGGAAAGAATTAAAGTGAGAACTAAACACTGTACAAAATAGTAGAGACTGAAGTACAGTCATTGATGTGGTAAGTAATGAGATCAGAGTCACAGTGGGTGAGGTGTAGTTCTAGATAGACATAGAATATCTTTCTTCTGTCAATGAGATCTCATGGAAACCATATTGTATTGTAAGCATGGGTATGGGAATCTTAAATGTATATGCCTGGAGGTTGAGGTAGATAGTTCTTGATCTAAACAGTAATTGATTTCCATAATGATTTTCTTCTATTTTTGATATTAAACTGTATTAACTTTCTATAAAAGAAAGAAAATAATGTGTGTTATTTTTCTATTGCTACTGTAACACAGCAGCACAAATTTAGGGCTTGAATAATATGGATCTCACTGCCCTGAAATCAAGGTTTTGGCAAGATGGCATTTCATTATGGAGACTCTAAGGGAGACTTCTTTCTTTGCCTTTTATATGTTCTGCAGATCTCCCACATTCCTTAGCTTGTGGCTCTATTCCACTGCCTTCAGAGTCACCAACCACAGGTTGAGTGTATTCATATTTAACTCTGACCTCTTCTACCACCTTCTTCTACTTTGAAGAACACTTGTAATGACATTGGTACTGGATAATCTAGGTTTATCTTGTTTTAACATTAGCTGATTAGCGATCTTAAATTTCTCTGCAACCTTGATTTCTCTTTGCCATGTTCCTTATTCATGGATTCTAGGGTTTCGGATATGGACTTTTTTTTTTTGAGAGAGAGATTATATTAAATCTTCTATTATTTGGATAAGTTTTCATATATAACAGTTTTCTTCACTGATTACAGAATAACTCAATTTTATCATATTAAGAGTAGATTAATTGGTGACAATAACAATGTAATATATGTCAGACTATAGTGCTACACACCTGAAACTGATATAATTTTATCTTATCTCAAAAAGTAGACTAAAACCTATAAAATAGGGGGAACCAAATTTTTATTTCTGTGTGCTCTATAAATACATATCAGCCAGAGGTACTAAGAGGATCATAGGTGGAGGTCAGTTTCCATGTTGGCCAATTAGCTTTACCTTTTTCCAAAGATTTCCTTCTTTGAGTTCTGGGTCACAGTACATTATAGGAGTGAATAACTTTAAGCATTTCAGTCTATACTTCATTAATTTGGACTCAATCATGTGAAATGGAAGAACATGTTTTTAAAAACTTATTGATATGCTTACCATTGACATTTTGCCCCATATGTTTCATCTTTTGCTGATTCTCTCCTCTTCCCTTCATATGTGTATATAATGTATATGTATAGAAACACACACAATTCTTTTATTAATTTGTAAATATCATGTTCCTTTGTTTATAAATACTGTAGTGTGTGTTTCCTATAAATAGGAACATATTCTTAATTTATATTACCACAATAAGTATCAAATTTATAATACTTTCTTTGTGACCAAATAATATCATTTATAACATTTTTATCTCCAGAATAGGGTCTATTCTAGGATTAGGCATTACATTTAATTTCTTTACATTTAATTGCTCTTTTGATGGAGCATTTCCTTAGCCTTTCTTTGCCTTTTTTTTTTTTTTGACATCAACCAGCTTGAAAAATTTAAGTTCTTTCCTCCCTTTTTAAAAAGTAGCATACTCCTCATTTAAATTTGTCTACTATTTCCTTATGATTAGATTCAGCTTATGCATGTAATGTGAACCCTTATATAAACAGTGTGTCTAATTTCTTAGTTTAACGTCCAAGGGCACACAATATCCATCTACCCATCAATTTTCAGTATTTCCAGTGTATTTTTTTTTTTTTTGCAGTTAATAAGCAGTTCATAGTGAAACCATGAAAATACTCTACTTCTCATTAAAATTCCCTCCCTGGTGGCCAGAATGAATGATGTAGTCCTGGGTTAGAGTTTGAAACCTCAGTGTGAGCTCCATGTTTAACTTAATATAGATATAAGTGGATATATGTAGAAATAATTTATAAATATGTATATACACAGGTTAGTACATATACATATAATTTGCCTAGAGAGGCTAGAAGCAATGATATCCCAGTAGCAATGAATATATATAATAATGCTTGTCTAGTTCTTAATTTCTGATACTAGGATTCCTCTGAGAAATGACTAATCCTAGGGCCGAGGCAAAGAATATACAAGGTAAATGAGGAGCATAAATATGATCCACTGCCAGAAAGTAAGAGTGCTCACAAACAGAATGACAGGGTTGTATTAAAGGGACAGAGTCAAATGAAAAAAAACTCAGTGTCCACAGCTGGAACAATTTGAGCAAGGAAATAAATTAGAATTGGATTATAAGTCAAAGTATAAAATAAATATCTGTGATTCCATACTGATATAAATAAGAGACATAAATTACTTATTGAAGAATTCTAACTAAAATATGTAGATATGTCTAAAGAAGGTCCAGCAAAGGCTTATACCTATAAAGTGCTTCCCAAGAGTACAGTATGGAATGGACAGGAGGGAAATAACTGTTCCATGGAGACTATTAAACATATCCCTTAACCAGATGATCAGGGTTACTGTTATCAGCGATAAGCTATGTTGTTAGCATGTATCTCTCTATATGGTGAGACTCATACTCTGCCTTTATAGTCTTCCTCCCCCAAAAGAACTTAGTCTAATAATGAGAACATTATACAAACCCAAATTGAAGGATATTCTGCAACTGGCCTGTTCAGTACTTCTCAAAGCTGACAAGGTCATCAAAAACAATTGAAGGTCTTTAGAAACTGTGCTAGCCAGAGCAGCCTAAGAGCCTTTAGCACTAAACTCAGTGTGATAACCCTGAATGAAATCTTGGAACAGAAAAAGGAAAATAGGGGGTAAACTAATAAAATATAAATAAATTGTGGAATCCTTTTAAACAATTCTTGTATATATCTTTTTAATAATAGTTACAAATAATTATCTTCTAGTATCTCTTTTTCCACACTGATCAGTAGACATACTTTAACATGATACCCTTTTTGTCTCAGTTTAGCTATTCATTATTGGTATGAACTTAGGAATTTCCAATAGTTAATAAATCATTAATATTCATAATTATTTTACTGGTCAAGTTGATCCAGATTTGGCCGGTCGTAGCTCCTTTGAGCTTGTCCCTTACATCCTTTTAACATTGCTCCTTCAGTTTCTGGAACACTTTCTTACTTTATGTCATAGCAAGATTATAGGCTTATCTATTAACCTTCCCTTTTGCAGTCCTGGAATCAGCTGTTATTCTAAAGAGCTTTGATTCTTTTTTGGTGAGAATTATTATTATAAACCACTGTGGGCACTAGGTGAATTTACTAATGGTGGGATCACTATTTTTGTGGCATCCTGTTACTCATCTCAGCCTCATATTAAATAATGAAATAAAAGATTGTTCAAAAACAGTTCTATTACTAGTATGTCTTATTTTGTGCACATATTTTCATGCCTCATTGATAAAGCATTGTGTGTCCACTTAGGAAGTAGTATCCAATTCATACACCACAACATTTATAAATATGATGATAGCTTCTATTCATATGATGACAAAGATAACTTATAAAATGTCCAAACTGCATTTTGTGTCTGCCCACATCTTCACAGTGTTTCTGTTATTTATTTTAAATGAAGTTCCATTGCTTTACATCCTTGTTAATATTTTGTTTTTTCAAATGTTGTCTATAGTTAGAGACATATTCTTCCCTTTGGTTTTTTTTTTCCAAAGATTTATTTGTACAAGAACTGGGGTACAGTCAGAGGTACCGGAGAGTGGGAGAATTCACCAGAGACAGAGCAGGGAACAGAACAGGCAGACTGACCAAAGACACTGCTGAGGGGAGCAGTGGGTAAGACAGGAGAGGTGTGCCGTGCCATGTGGGTTTCTCCCTGGCCGGCCTGGAATCGAACCTGTGCTGCAGAGCCTGGGGACGGCTTCACAGCGCTGCGCTCAACCCTCAGCGCCACTGGTGAGGCCCCTTGTTAATATTTTGACAGAACAGTATTTACCCCGTTCAGGTGTAGTCACCATAGCTCCCACCACCAAGACACCCATATTCCTCCACTATAGTCCATTGATAAGGAACACAAAATTTATAGGAAAAAATGGGGTACTAGAAAGTTCAAATTTAGTACAGAAGTCAGCAGTGAACTTGTAAATAAATACAGTGGTTAATAAGTCATTTAGATACTTTATAAGTATGTATGCAGTTATTCATTCCACAATGAGATCATAGTAGTAAGAGATCACAGTAATAAGTACAAATAGGTATGGTTTTGTTCCTCGTGGGGCTTTAGATAGTCATACAATAAAATTGCCAACATATCAATATTTAAGCATCAAACATAGTAGACATTTAAAATACGTTGTCACTTATTTTCAAGCAAATATTTTTTACTACCATTATTCAGAGATAATGACTTTTTTGTAGTTTATTGGAGATTTAGAATGAGTCTGTAAAGTAAAAGTATTAGAGTGTATATATACTTTTGAGATTTCATAGTTTATTTTTTATGTATTTTGCTAGATTATTTTTAGATCTCATTTGTATAGATAGAATTGTTTGTAATTGTTCATGTGTGATGAGCTAGTTAGGTATGAGTTTAGATAATGAATACGGATTAGGTAACAGTGTATTGTCTTTAGTAAAACCTGAGTTTAAGTTTTCAATTGTTAAGAGTTGCCCAGAATATTAGTCTTCAGATCTAAATTGTTTGAAGTACCTATCAGAATCTAAATTTGGGGGTAGGTAGTGACATTGTAGTGTTATGTATACGTTTTAAAGTATTTTCTCCCAAAATAAAGCTACAGAGTAGAACCTCACAGACTCTGATAGAGGGTTAGACTGTATAATATTCACCCTGATTTAGATTTTTCCCACTTATTTGTTTTTAAAGATTTATTTATTTGCGCATACAAGATCTGTGGTGTAGGCTAGATGTGCCAGGGGGATGAGAGGATTCATCAGAAACAGAGTGGGGAGCAGAACAAGGTGCATCTACTGAAATACATTGTTGAGGGGAATAGTGGGTGAGTCAGGAGAGGTCTGCTCTGCCATAAGAGTTAGCTCCCTGACTGGGGATTGAACCTGTGCTGCAGTGGCTCAGATTGATTCATAGTGCTTGTGCCACCAGGGAGTTCCATTTTCCCCCTTATTTAAACTCCAGACATTTAAAATTTCTTCAGGTCTTGTTTTTTATACATAGTAGTTACTGCTTGAAGTATAAGCTTAAAAAAGATATTTAGGGTGATTTTCATTAATTCTAATAAAATATTTCCCCATTCTACCCTACTCCTCACCCCTACCTTTTTGCTGATTGCTGTATCTCTAGACTCTTAAACATTGTCTGACATGGTAGAGGGCATTCCAAACTTGTTTTTTAAAAAATAATGAATGAATGTATAAATATTTTCCTTAAAAACTGTAGTGTGAAGAAAGCTTATTTTCTTACTGTTTTCCTAATAGATTTAGATTTAGTGGCAAAGATTGCTATTAAGAATTGATAATACTTTGTACTAACATCTTTGACAATAAAATTTTTTGTTGATGAATTTAAAAAATTATGGGAAAATCCAGGTTAGGGTGACTGAGGTATGACTTATGAAATCCCTTTTGGTTATTATAGTTATTGAAATATATTAATGAAGCTTTTTTAAGTAAAGGAAATATGACCATAATTTCATACTTCCTTATTTCTTTCTATATTGTTAATTTTTATTTTCCATTTTTGGTTTGCTAAACAAATTTGAGGATTTCTCATTACTGTGATTTCAATTAGATACTCGGACTTTCTTCTCTTTTAGAGTTAATAATAAAATAAGTATTCTTTCTATCCTGACCTTTAACAGAATATTAATTCTGATATCTATTCTGGTTTTAATTAGGTTTTGCTTCTTTGTACCAGCTTGACATTAGAAATGATGTGTAACTTCATTTTGTGAGATTTATTTTTAAAATGGTTTGGGGACTTGAGGGTCACTCTTTAATCAAACCACCAATCCCTGTTTTCCTTTCTTCCTGTACCCCCAACCATTATCTAGCCAACCTGGGTTGTAATATCTTGGTTCCATTTCTAACTTCTTACCAGAATATATCTGTTCCTTATTTTCTTTCACACGTCTTTCCTTAGGCACCAGCTCATTGTTTATTGAAAGGTCCTGA